>NC_069712.1:16195000-16495000 GCF_027358585.1 Pangasianodon hypophthalmus
AATAGTCATGATGTTAAATTAAAAATGGTACATTTCACAATGCTTAAAATGGACCTTGACATTGCATAAAAAAAAGATTGTCCCATCTAATGTCACACCACCTTCTGTTAACCAGATCTGAACACTGCAGTTTGAGCTCACACAGTTATTTAGTAATTATAAACACACAGCCTGTGGGATTACTGATTCCCCAGTAGTGCTATATAAACCCTAGTAGGCAAAATGACTAAACAGATGTTAAATGAGCAGAACTATAGCTATCCGAAATTATTACGATTAAAATAACGATGATATGACATGGGCTTTGAAATGTGAGTTAAAAGGTATCCAGTAGTTCTACTGCTTTCTGAAGATAAAATCTGTAAAGAAGACTTTACAGTGATGAAATTCCTCTCAGGATTCTGAATGCAGGTAAGAAATGTCTCACTGACTATTACACCTTAACTGTTATGTTCTATTCAGGTCAAAATAAATAATAGAACAATACAAAAAATAAAAAACAACTCTTTATTGGCTTGGCTGAATTTCACACATTTCACAGATATTCACACCAAGCATCAGTCCACCTACCAGCATGTTTTTGGGAATTGGGAGGAAACAGAAGAACTTGGAGGAAACCCACATGGACATGGGAGAACATGTGAAACTCCATATAGACAGTAACGTAAGCTCAAGAGCAAACCAGGGCCCTTGGAGCTATGAGGTGCCAACGCTTCCTGCTGTACCACCGTGCCACCCGTTACAGAAGTTATGTTCATGTGATTTTTGATCTGAAAGTAACAAGGTGAAATAAAATTGTCTATTTCTTATTTGCATTCACACTTGCGCATACATCTTCCATTCCAGGAACATGTGATGGAATTTTATGTGTTGAATTGTAATATTATAAAATAAATATGGATATTGTAAAAATAAATATGTATGTCCTGGGTCAATTGGGCACCCATTCTTCTTCTTCTTCTTCTTCTTCTTCTTCTTCTTATTATTATTATTATTATATTGCCAGCAGATTATTCAGTAACTACAGCGAAAGGTAAAAGAAAGGGATTATAGTTACAAGTATGAGGAATGTAAGTCTGGACCCACTGACAAGTCCTGGGAGTTTAAAAGGAGTACACCACAGTCTAGCAGCAGCAGCCTAGCTCCCCTTAAACTCAGCACACACTCCAGTCTTTGTCACCCTTGCAGCTTGTGTTTAACCTCTACTTGGCCCCATTGCACAACTGCAAGTAAGCTCTTTCCCCACTGTCTCACCAATGAATGGCCCTGCAAACTCAACTCCATGTGACAGTGGAGCAGATAGGACTTTTCTTTTACATGGCCTTGTTCTTGTGTTTCAGCTGCCGTGTTTCCACACAGCAGGACTCAAGACAGTTACATCAACGCTTCACACGATGCCATGTTGTGTCACACTGGCTGTGTGATGCTGAGCTGCGCTGTTGTTAGACAGCCTCCAGCCCCAAACGACATAGAGCGATTAGAGAGGACACAAGCTAAAATGAAGCACACTACAATTATTGTATAATGTAATACTGTCTTGGGGAACCTTTATTATTCTATGACAGCATTAGCAAGCAAAACAAGCATGTTTTGCTTTAATCCTGAAC
The DNA here is from genome assembly GCF_027358585.1 of Pangasianodon hypophthalmus. NCBI lineage: Eukaryota > Metazoa > Chordata > Actinopteri > Siluriformes > Pangasiidae > Pangasianodon > Pangasianodon hypophthalmus. The sequence goes on from NC_069712.1 coordinate 16,196,608, forward strand.
TGCTTTTATATTAATGAGACTGGTTCAACATTCTATAGAGCGGGGAGTTATAGAAAGCCTATTTTAAAGGACAACGGCATACTATTTTTCACCTGAAAACCCGCATCCTCCAGGAGACAGGGAAAATCTGCAGTGTGAATATGAATTGGCAGGTTGCCCTCTGAGGCCCCCTCTACCAGCCAGTGCAGTGGATGACAAAATGCACTGCATACTCTCCCAGTACAAACCAGATTCCATCTGTAGCCCTATCAGCCAAAGAAATGACATATTTATCAGAGCGGCATGGTCTCACAGGCACCAGAGGCACAGTGGCAGCTGACTGGGAGGTCTCTGAGAGTTAACTGAGGCTGTCCTTCCTCTCCCTGCACACTATTGCTCTTCCCTGAGGGTGCTGGTTTATAACATGAAATTGCTTTATACAGAAAACCTTTGATGACATTTGTTCAGGCAGAGTAAATGATATAAATGAATGATCAGGATGATACCTTTTTACTGCACATGTCATTTTTATGTATTTGTACAATATTATCTTAATTAATATTACAATATTACCTGGATTGTTTTGCACACAAATTCTTTCTACAATTAAAATTCTTCTAATTAAAACAAATATGCAAGTAAAATTCAGCACTGCTTGGAAAAGGCTGTTCAGCATGCCTAAACGTTGCTCAGATTAACGATGCTCTAGCTGTCATCAGTGCCAGGAGAGAAAGCTGCGTGCTATCAGTGGGCCTGCGCTAGCATTGAGTTTCAAAGAAGGACCTAAGGGGAAAGCTTCTAATATTGTCTCAGATTCCATGTTTTTCACGAAACTACTGATGCGTGTGAGTCAGGAAAGGGGGAAAAAAACATCAGATGTATTTTGAACCACTGTTAGACCACAACTAAATGATTCCACCTGAAACCACATTGTCATGAAGTTTCAAATGCTTAAGCTATTCCTTTACATTTTGTTTAGCTCAAAATGCCAATAAACCAATTAACAAAATCTGCCAGTTGTTTCCATATTTGCTATTACTAAATGGTTAGTACAAGTCTTCTGTGTCAACATAGAGTACCATTTAGGACCTGGTCCATGTTTTTCTTCTGTTTCACACATGTAAACACACAGGCAGTATTATGTAAGCTGGGTGAGCAGAGCACAAAGGACAGGCATGCAAACAGCTGTGGTGTCAGTGAGGGGTGAAGTGCCAGGGGTGTGTGTGTGTGCATGTGCTGCTCGAAACCTTACCAAAGAGAAGCCACACTATTACACACAAAAACAAACAGAAACAGAGAGAACATGAGATAGAGATGTCCAGATGTCCAAACCATGTCTCTAGCTCAACTTTACGTACAAGGACAATCTAGTACATTAGCTGTCCTTTCAGATAATAAAAAATTCTTTGACTGGTTATTTGCTTGCTTTAATAAATAAATGATTACTCCAGTAATTATTAAGATTGAATATTTTTAGAAAGCGAAAATTTATTATATATTATAATGTCTGCCATGCAGTTTATACCGTGCTGCTGAAAAACTTGTAACGGTTTGGTAGAAAAGGGAATGACTACAATTAATTATAGACATTCTAAAATAATGTTATTCTGACTGTTGTTGAAACTAATTTGCAAAATTAACATTTTTATCTTGTGTTTGTCTGCAGTATAATATGCATAAGCAGTGAGTTTCCAAATTGTCACATTGAATAAAATGTTATTTCCTAGAGCTGAATTCTCCTAATACTAATTAAGATAATTGCTGCAACACTCTCACTCATTTGCTGATCAAAATCATTATATTACATACAGTATAATACAATACAAAGTGTTTACCTTCCAGTCAAACTAAATTTGTTTATTTCAGGAATATATTCTTTAAAAAAATCAGCTTTGTCTTTTTCAGAAACCAATCTCCTGAAGCGTTCCCACAGGAACACAGACAATGACTGTCACCATATTAGTCATCATATTACACCAGGCAAGCACGACTCTGAAGAAACGCCTCAGATCTCTATTAGCTGGGTAAAATCTTCTCCTCTGTGTAATTGCAATGTTCCACTTCAAAGAGTCCGACAGGAGAGCTGGTGTAGGGGTGAGATATCCTTAAAATACCAATTAAAGGAGCTGAGGGAAATATGACCCTCACTTCGCTGGGTCACATCTCCATTCCCAAAATGGAGTGTATTGAAAATCTCATCCTTACCTTTCAGCCATGGTTCAGAGCTTTTATATCAACATCACTACTTCTGTTATTAATTTCCACTTGCTTAAGGCATTATAATGTCATACCATGTTTTATTTCTTTAGACACCTTATCCTGTATTCACATTTATATGGAAATTTAGAGCCATATTCATCTGATATGATCAGTAATGTGCTGGTATAAACTGTGTGTAAGTCACTCTGGCCAACTTCTAGGAAAAAATAAGTTAACTTAGTTGATTGCATAATACATAATGGTGAATGACAATTCATTACCAAATGCACATATGTATATATGTATATATGTATATATGTATGTATATGTATATGTGTGTGTGTGTGTGTGTATATATATATATATATATATATATATATATATATATATATATATATATATATATATATATATATATATAAAATGACATATTTCTGATTTTCATAAATGCTGTGCTTTCAAATAAACGCAACATGTAAATCCATGTAGATATGAATTAAAAAAAGAAAAGAAATGAGGGTAAACACTGGCGGGAAGAGGAAACAGTTAAACTCCCTCCTTGCCACATTTGTCACAGTAGCAGAGCTGATGTTCTCTGGGTTGGTAGCCTGATTTCCATTTGGAGATGAGTCGCTATTTGCCCGCGCTGCCTAGTAACTGTCAGATCTGCAGTGTGATTTATGTAAATCAGCTGGCAGGGGCTTGTGGGTCAGAAGCAATGTGTTGTGAGACCACTGCTGGGCAAGCGAACATCACAGGCAGTGGAGTAGAGCTGCACTATCAAAATCTAACAACAGTAAGAACAGCTGAGTCTATTATTCTGTGTCTTCCCTCCCAAATGGGATGTACTACACATATGTACTGCAATCATAATCAAGCTTTGCAACTTAATTTACACTGTATGTGTAATCCTCGTTAATTACACATGCAGTTCCATGTATTTCTGAAACTGTAACAGAAAACCAATGATTAGTTTTAGAAGTAAAAATTAGAAGTAATCATTTAATAATGAAATCACAGCATGGTTTTAGTATATAGAACAGCTTGGGAAGTCGTGAATACCTTGAAATAACATATTTATTTCTAAAGTCAGCTGTATTTCAATTGAGGAATTCACTGATTACTCAATTCTGAATTCATTAAACACCTGACAGGAGAGAAAACAGTGGAACTGACAATTATATTCTAAGTATTAGAGGAGTGTTGAAAATACCCTATCTTTGTCGCAAAAGAATGAGTTTCTCTTTTATTGATTATCTTTCAAGAGGAGATAAACAAGAATAGAAATTCAGCTGTCATGGTGATAGATTTTTGGTATTGTATGTGAGCCAAGATATGTTAAGTTATCAAAAGGATGAACCATTTTTTAAATTGAATGTCAAGATAATAAAATGTACAATTGTCCAATTACACAGCAGTGAAGCTTCAAAGCAAAAATGAATACGTAGACCTAGACTGGAAATCCATTGTTTGCAGCTGGGTGTGAATCAGAGCAGCATGTTTTTATGTACATCAGAGCTGCTGTAAGCTTCAAGCCATTCTTATCTCTTCTACACAGCATGGCTTAGGCAACCTTCACTGGGATCACCAACTAAACAAACCAGAGCAAAGAAATTCAAGGTGTTTTTCTGTTACATTTTCCTACCATTTGATGCAATAAATACTTTACAATAGTTACCTCCTAAAGATATGATAGTCTGGAGCATATGTATTTATCCAACCCAGAGCATCCTGTAGCAGTTATTTATTAGATTAATGATATCCACATTTTCTGTTCAGCAGAGAGCCCTTTGCCAAAACAATCAAAAGACCTCACACAGACATTTCCTTAAACAGAGGCAGAGTATCATGACATAATTAGAGCAGTGCAATGCTTTGTGACTACACACAGTTCAGCTTGGTTTTCAGAACACAACATGAAACGACTTGGTGAAGCTGATCTGCTGGTACTGCTGCAGATGGTCTCAGGGCCATGTGTGCCAATGGGAAATCTAATTGCACTGCATTTAAAAGTATCGGTTTTAATAGCGGGGTTCTGGAGTTTCCCGCTGGCGTGTTTTAATTAGCTTGAATACATTAGGCTCCTGTTGGAGCTCTACCTGCCAGGATTGATCACTGAACTGGGACTACATGCTTGCTATTTGCATTCACACACATGGGTACCACACAGTGAGGCCACACACACACACACACACACACACACACACTGCTTCTCTTAGAAAGGCGTTGGTTCTATTTTAGTTGCTCATTCAAAATACTGCACTTGTGGGTGTTACATTCTTCAAGTAATTTGTTCAAAAAGCTGCTTCTCTTCAGCAGGCATTGGGGCATTGGAAGGACAGAAGGCAAGCTGGCAGTGAAGAAAAATGCTGTTGAGCTCTAAAAGGAAATTTGCTTCCCCTTGCCAAAAGACTGAAAACTGAATGGATGTTCATCTTTATTTATTTATTTATTTATTTATTTAGACATAAACAAACCTAAGCACACTGCAGTAGCAAAGGATAAAAATGGCAAATGGGATTTCTGAAGAATGAGAGAGTGATTTCTTTTTTTTTTCTATTTAGTGCATTTGTTACATTCGTTATCATAAACATGTGGCTCTCCAGACAGTTTGGATGTAGATGTGTTCAGCAACTGAGTCTAATCTGCTTCAAAATAGAAAAAGATACAACTTGCATTTTCACCGTATCATAGTCTTAACAGTCATCACTGCTGTAATGTTGGTCTCCAGATTGTGTAAAGCTCACTGCAGACTGTGCAGTGTTAATATGCAATTGGGTAGGGAAAAAAAGTAGAAAAAGTTCAAGATCAGTAGTTTTTAAGAAAGTGTCTCATAACAGCAATGAGTAATGTGTCAGAACAGCAGGGTTTTTATGATGCAACAAGACAGACAGATGTGTTGGTTGGGAATAATCAAATACTCTCATTGACTATCAGTAACAGCTCAGGTCAGGGTTGCAGTGTATCCAGAGCCTATCCCTGAAACACTGGGCGCTAGGTGAGAATACACCTTGGATGGGATTCCACTCCATCACAGCACACCATGTACACACACACACACACACACACACACATAATTAGGAACAATTTATCTTATCTTAGTTATCTAGGAACAATTTATCTTATGTTTCGGAAGGTGGGAGGAAACCAGAGAACCTGGAGAGAGCACAAATCAGATAGTTGAGCTGAAACACATTAGCTGTTGTTTACTATTTATTGTTTACTGTTTGCATTTGATTATAGTATATTAAATGTGCCAATGTGGTATTCTCCTAGAACAGTGCAATTCTCTGCTGATTAGGTAGATTTTTTAGCTCAGTGTCATAATCATTGCTATAGAGCCATCATGTGATTTGAGTTAAAATGATGCAAATGAGATATGGTTTCCTATAAGGTTGATGTATTCCTAGCAAAACAAGGTATATGTTGTTCGTCATCATCATCTGATCCAGATGTGGATTATAGGATATAGTCCATGGTTTCTGCCTCTCTCTTTTCACAATACAGATTAATAACAGCCGAACAATACAGCTTTGCCGCTCAACGTTCACAGGCACTTATTAATGGAAAGTACCTGAGCAGCTCTTTGGGATTTGTATCCCAAATGTGACTGTATCAGTCGGCAAAAAGAGCTGACTGTGGTCTAATTTGGGTTATGAGGGTAAAATAAAGAGCTCAAAATGAAAGACTTGCATCATAAGCCTGAGGGCTCAGTTTGGCAGCAACTTCACAGGATCCAGGATGGCAAAAGCTGAAGTGGCATTTTTTTTTTCTCTCTCTGCGTCTCAGTTGCTGCACCAGAGGCAATACCTACCACTTAAACTGGCATCTAAACAAATCACTCTAGTGAATTTAAAAATTTATTTAATGCACCTGACATGGCCATCAATAAATACATGCAGTATGAATACATCATAAACATTATAATCATGATGTGCTTATTGTAGTGTTCTACATGAAATCAACCTTCAGTCTATTTAAATTAAATTAACATAAATATTTCATTATTTCTGATACTGTTATGATGCTTATGGAGTATAAAAAATTCAGAAATTAAAATATTATCTATTTTACAGCTCTCTTGACCAAAATAAATATTGCTGCTCTTTTTAACACATTGCAGATGACAGCACAAAGCATACTGTACCAAAAGCTGCTATCTGCTATTCACTGAGTGGTGCTGAAGAGGTCATAATGAATTGAGCTCTCATTTGAGCCTTGGTGCTGGGTTTTTATACACAGACTTCAATATTTTAGCAGTAATGGAAAGCAGAGGGAAAGAGTGAGAGAGACACATCATCCTCATAACCTAGAAGCCAAGCAAGAGGCTGGAGTGTGTGAGGTTAGCGAGCCAGTGTAATCTGAAACAACTGGAGCCTTTTAATAGCTAATAATCAAAGCAGATGTTCATCTGTGATCAAGCCAAAAAGGAGTGCTGTAAGAGTTTACATTGTGAAGGTGCTCTTTGTGATTTTTCCAGCAGGCTCTCAGCAGGCAGTGAGGTAATGTCAGCACCAAACTCTGAGACTGAGCAGACTGCAGACAGTCTCACTCTTGTACCAATGCAAGACATCGAAGTGCTGTGGAAACCTGTGACAGCTGCTAAAAATCAGTGTGTGTTACAGAATTGCTCTGGGTCCTCTGTGTGCTCACCAATAGATTTAAAGCCTCACATTTACAGCTTATTCTTTAGGAACTCCTTTTACATCATGTTATTAAGTAACTCCTACTAATTATTTATTAACTACATAGGAAAAGCATGTAGTTACATAGGTAAGGAATGTAATCTGTGCATGCTGATTGGAGTTTAATATCAATGGGCCTTTTACTAAAGTTGTGTATTAATGTTTTTGTAGGCCAAACCAAAATTAAAATTCCAGCTAAATTTACAAAAGTTTCAGTAACCCTGATATTTTTTTTCATACTCATGTGCATATGTTAATAAATCCCAATCACCCATAAATTACCAAGTGTGATTAATTTTTGTGATGCTCACAAAACTGGCAAAGTTCACAGAGAAAAATGGAAAAAAAAGAAGATTAAGATTTGTTTTGGATTGCTTGCTCTTGAGTCGTTAATATGAAAACTGATTTTCATCATATTTTTCCTAAATTTCTGTGTGCGATTGAAATAAATAAGCAACTTAAATTTGACAATCTAATCCATACAAAAAATGCCAATTTTATGATTTGAAGCCTATCAATCAAGGGTCACATTAGTGGGTTTCCTTATGTAAATTTACACAAACCCAGGACCTAACTGGATTTTCATGAATACCACATTTCTGTGTAAATGCTCCTATGAGAAATTTATGAAAAAATGTTCATATCCAGCTTGACATCTGAAGTTTGTCTTGACATAATTCCTATAGATGGCAATGGCTGACTAATGTCTCACTGTCTCACTTCAGGTCACCATGTTTCCATTTGCAGGGATTCACAATGTGATGATTAAGTCTTATTAATTTCATTGTCATATTGAGCTGATGTAATTTTATGGATGAACAATGAGGACTGTAGCAGACCTCAGTACTATATCAACTCCTTATCAATACCTGATGCATATGAATTTAACTGTGTTTATGTAATTCTCTTCCATAACAAGTAGGAACACTCCATAATTCAGTCTTAATGAATCTTAAGTTGGCCCTCAACATTGATTCTGTATTCTGTGTTCTGTATTTACAATCCTTTTTTCAAAATCTATAGTTTCTCTAAGTTTTATATGACAGTTCTGAGGATAGAGCTAGCAAAATATATTTGCTAACTGATGTGAGACTCGGGGGTGTTTTGTTGTTAGGGAAACATGGCTAGAGAGTTTCAGAAAGCAGCAGTTCACTTTTAGCCTGGTGTCCTTTCCTATACTGCAGAAGAGTGTGTAATGGATCAGAAGTGAGCCCAGGAGACCTGTGTCTGAATCAAACCGTTCAATACGTGCCAGCACAGGTTTCTCTGTCTCCAAGAAGCAAGCAAGGCACAGAGTTAGAGGCAGGCACCTGATTTAAAGCACTAGCCTTGAATATACCTACATTTTCATAAAGAAATTATAGTGCCTGAGAGTTCCTTTGCATTGGATTTCCTTTCAATTAGGTCATGAGAAAAGCTACAATGATTAACTCAGTTCTTAGTAGTTTCTGAGATTATAAAGAATCCCTGCATGTGTACAGTGCTTGTCTAGTTGATTCAGTGTGTTTGTGTGTAAGGGGTTAATGTGCTAACATGGTTTTGTCTCCCTGCAGCAGACCTTTCTTATTCTTCACTGTCCTGTTAAGGTTGACTGCCAATTAGTCTCAGCCTGCTTCTCTTTCCAGCATGCAAAAATAAAGGAGTTACAAATGACAAAGTGCAAGTGTACACAGCAGTGCGTCTGCCCTCTTTAGGACTAATTTAAGACCCTGCTGAATTTGATTAGTGCACTGTGGATTTATAGCACCTGGGATTTTTGTGCAAGTCATTAACATGGAAAGGCACTGAAAGAGGATGCTTTATACAATTAAGGATGTTTTCTACACACTGCCTAGAGCTTAATCACTTTGCCCACACCTGGGCAGAGTAATGGTTTTTACATTAAATTACAATGTTCTAAAGAGTGACTGAACAAAATTCAATTGTATTAACACTACTGTTGCTACAGCTGAACTAGAACACTGAGTTTATGGTGTATGTTTAAGAAAATCAATTATTTACCTGGTTAACGTTTTGATCAGTAATCCAATATAGGAATTCATATGAATAGCTGGTTAAGGCTAGAGCTGGACATCCATTTCTTACAACTCCATTCATGTGAAATCCAATTCAAAATAACTATAAATTACATTTGTGTAAGTGTCAGGTGTCAGCGCCACACTTTAAACTACATCTGGTATATACTGATTATATTGGTTTGCTCTTGAAAGACTGCAAGTATATAAGCATAAAAAAATCACCGTCCATGGAATGAACCCTTTCTTATCAGAACTGCTTTGCATAATTCTCAAACCCATTGCTCAGTGTGATATAGCGTTAAATTCTACACCGGTATATCATGGCTTACTGGACTTTTTTTTTTTTTTACCAAAACCAATCCCATGATTGTGGAATTACTCCAGCGTATGTAAGTAATTTTATGTCTTATTTAAAAATACTTGCCTATTTGTAATACTGCATCAACAAACTTGAGTAAATAAGATTTCATTCTTCTATACACATGTGCTGATGAATGACAATAAAGCATCTTGCGTCATGAATCAAGAGCCAAGAGCCAGTTTATAGTTATGGATAGTCTATGACAATCACAGATAAATGTACATACAGTATAATGAGAAATAAATGTTGCATGGGTTATTTGTTGCAGTGTTAATAAACATACAAAAAACGCTTAAAGAGTGTAATCTCTTATTGACATTTGCTACCGATTCCTCAGTGATGTACCACCCTTAGCATTAGCCAGTTCATTGCACATGTTTTCTCTCGAGAATGTGCTCTGTTAGTGCCCTCAGGACGTCCTTGCCTGCAATGTTCATTCTCTGAGGCTTTAGTACCAGTGATACATGTGCAACCCATAACCTGCCTCCAGTTTTGGCCGTCTGCTCACCATTATTACTGGGAACCTTTAATTGCACTTGACATCCATTTGCCGATTAAGAGTAGCATGCTCCCTATTAAAGAAGTCCTCTCTGAGAGCAGGGATGGCGCTGGATGCAGAGGGGAGCCTAGCTTTATTATTTCATTTGTCACTGTAGGTGGTGCGTTAACAAAGGACACGGGTTGCTCTTATCAGACACACGTCATGGGACACAGTGAGCTGCTGTGGCGGCACTGTCATAAATCTTCCACACCCACTCTCCTCATCCTCACCCACACACTGACTCACCTTTAAGTGGGCACAGATCTCTCTGAAGCCTGGTAGATTGAGAAGTCACTCAAATTATATTTACACTATTAAAGCTAATGGTAGGTGATATTAAATATAGCTAGTGAATGTCAAGGTATTCACTTTAAAAGCTTGTGCTATAGGTATTGTTTCTTTTTGACCCTGATGTCTTGAAATCTGGCAGTACTATGCCTAATAGGATTTGTCTTAGGTACATTATCAGATCTAACTGCATTATACGTTATATTTCTCTTGTGTGTATTTTAATGTTCAGAAGAACAAAAAAGAAAGGAAGAAATTGCAGAACATTCAAAATCGCAGTAGTTATATACAGATCAGTCCACACCAGTGCACAGAGGCAAAGGATTGAGCAACAAAAAAAGTAAAAGCAGCTTGTTATCAGAATTCTCTGTGGGTGTCAGTGCTACAGTATGTGTGCACACTGTGCCTTATCTGTTTAAATCAAACATACAGTCAGGTCCATAAGTATTTGGACAGTGACACATTTTTCGTTATTTTGCCTCTATACACCACCACAATGGGTTTGAAATGAAGCAATCGAGATGTGATTGAAGTATAGACTTTCAAATTTAATTCAAGGAGTTTAACAAAAATATTCTTCTTTAACAAAAATATTGTTAAATAGCCCTTTAGGAATTACAGCCATTTTGTTTTTCCAGAGTCCCTCAATTTTCACAGGCTCAAAAGTAATTGGACAGACAAGCTAAAATGATTATAAATATAAGGAATATTTTTAATCCTTGGATGCAAATCCTTTTGCAGTCAATGACTGCCTGAAGTCTGGAACCCATGGACATCACCAAATGCTGAAATTCCTCCCTTGAGATGCTTTGCCAGGCCTTTACTGCAGCCGCCTTCAGTTGCTGCTTGTTTGTGGGTCTTTCTGCCTTCAGTTTTGTCTTCAGTAAGTGAAAAGCATGCTCAATTGGGTTGAGATCAGGTGACTGACTTGGCCATTTAAGAACATTCCATTTTGTTGCCTTAAGAAGCTCTTGGGTTGCTTTTGCAGTATGTTTTGGGTCATTATCCACCTGTGCTCTTAAGTGCCATCCTATGTGGCGGTTTTGCAGCATTTGACTGAATCTGAGCAGAAAGTATAGATCTATACACTTCAGAATTCATTCTGCTACTTCTATTAGCAGTCACATCAACAATAAACACCAGTGACCCAGTTCCATTGGCGGTCATACATGCCCATGCCATAACACTGTCTCCACCATGGTTGACAGATGATGTTATATGCTTTGGATCATGAGCCTTTCCTTTCTTTCCCTATACTCTTCTCTTCCCATCATTCTAGTACAAGTTAATCTTGGCTTCATCTGTCCAAAGATGTTCCAGAACAGGGCAGGCTTTTACAGATGTTTTATAGCAAAGTCTATTCTGGCCTTTCTGTTCTTGAGTATTACCAGTGGTTTGCATCTTGAGGTAAACCATCTGTATTTACATTCATGAATGTGTCTTTTGATTGTAGACTTTGACAATGATATGCCTTCCTCCTCAAGAGTGTTCTGTGCTCTTCCAGGTCTTTAGGTGTTGCTGAGCTCATCAGTGCATTCCTGTACCAAATTGTTGATTTGACCACTCCTAAAGTTTCTGCTATCTCTCTGATAGGTCTGTTTATTTTTTCAGCCTACTTATGGCCTCTTACACTTGCATCGCACCTCTTTGGCTGCATAGTGAGAGTTCCCATGAACAGCTACCAAATGCAAATTCAATACTTGGAATCAACTCCAGACCTTTTAGCTCCTTAATTTGTCATGAAATAATGAGGAAACACATCTGACCATGAAATTGCATATCAGTCAGTTGTCCAATTACTTTTGAGCCTGTGAAAATGGAGGGACTATGTAAAAAATGGCTGTAATTCCTAAACGATTAATGCAATACTTTTGTTAACCCCTTGAATTAAAGCTGAAAGTCTACACTTCAATCACATCTTGATTGCTTCATTACAAATCCATTGTGGTGGTGTATAGAGGTAAAAATAACGAAAATTGTGTCACTGTCCAAAAACTTATGGACCTGACAGTATGTGACTCCGTAGCCTGAAATATGTTTATAGTCTAACCCTTTACCTCAAGGTTAATGTATATACAGTCTTTCATTCTGATTACTCAGAAAGAAACACATTGTTGTATATTGTCTTATAAAAAGAATTTGCTTTATTTCAGTCTCATTTTGTCATTATAATAGCTTTTGTTTGAATATACACTATATGGCCATAAGTATGTGGACACCTGATGATCACAGCTATATGAAAACTTTTGCCATAAAGTTGGAAGCACTGAATTGTCTAGAATGTCTTTGTATGCTGTAGCATTACGATTTCCCTTTACTGGAACTAAGGGACCCAAACCTGTGCTCAAAGCTTGGGCCATGAAGACATGGTTTACCAAGGTTGGAGTGGAAGAACTCGAGTGTCCTGCAGAGAACCCTGACCTCAAACCTACTGAACACCTTAGGGATGAATCCAAAAGTCTGACTACGTGTCAGGCCTCCTCTCCCAGTATCAGTGCCTGATCTTACTAATGCTCTTATGGCCAAACGAGTACAAATCCCCACAGCCATGTTCCAAAATCTGGTGGAAAGCCTTCCCAAAAGAGTGAAGGTTATTATAACAAAAGAGAACTAAATCTTAAATGGGATATTTTGACAAGTACATGTGTATTCTTGGTCAGGTGTCCACATGCTTTTAGCCATATAGTGTATTTACAGTACTACCTTCAGTACTGAATATTTCTCATTTTGTTAGGCATTGCTGACATGTCTTAGTACACTATGCATGCACTCTGATTTCTCAGACATAGCCAATGTGTTACTTTTTCATATTTGTTTTTTGTTTAAGTTGACAATAGGTTATTGCTTACATTTGCCTTATGCACGTACAAGAAAGTAAGCAAAACTAATAAAAGAAAGCAAAACTCATAAAAAACTCATAATTTTCAGGAACTGTGTTACTCCCTCAGGGAAAACAAATATGTAATTAATATGAATAGACACAAATATATGTGATTATCTATAGTCTTTAAATTTTTGCTCTTAAAAACAGAGTAACCTGGCAGTTTATTACAGATTTACTGTTCCAATGGGAGACCTTGCATTACACACAAGGCAGGACATAAAAGATGGCGCCAGTTACTTTTCAAAGTGCTTCTTGTTGAGGATGAAATACTACTTACCGTCTTGTGGATATTAAAAATGAAATATAGAGCCATTTCCTCAACAGGTTTGGCCAATACTGATCTGTTCTTGATTAGGAAAGAGGAGCTCAGAGGTTTCCCTGATACTTTAATAGAGCAGCATGTCATGTCTGAACAGTTGTCACATGGACAGTGTATGTGTACTTTAGCCATGTACTTATCTTCACTCTGTACAGGTAATTTTCTGGATGTCTTCAGAATCTGTAACCTGGAGAAACCACTTTTAGGACAGATTGAAATGATGATTTAATTGAAACATTAATCAGTTTTTTTAATGCAGCTTCCATTTGTAGAATATGATTTTCTTTCTCGCTCTCTCTCTCTCTCTCTCTCTCAATATTTTTTGACCTTTGCTTATTTCAGATATATTAAAAGATGCTTTTGGAGAGAGCTTTCTTACACATCAGTCCAAAATCTCCCAAACCTCTTCAATTGGGTTCAGATGTGGTGACTGTCAAAGCCATAGTGTATGATACCACGAATGGGGACAGGGTCCTCCTGGGTCATCCTGGACCACTCCATGGGGATAGAAATGTCCTCCTTCAATTCTATTTTATTTATTTATTTATCACCAACTTCATTGAACAAACAAGTAACCCCAGATGACAAAAAAAAAACACAGCAGATTTCAATATGTAGTCTTTTTTTTTTTTCAAAAAATACACCAACATTCAGAAACGAGGTGGGAAAAATAAATACACTCTATAATTTCATAACATGTAGAACCACCTTTAGCAACACCTTTGCCCACTCTTCTTTACAACATTGCAGTTCATTGATGTTTGAGGGCATTTGTTAATGCACAGCTCTCTTAAGATCCTACCACAGCATCTCATTGGGCTTGAGGTCTGGACTTTGGCGTGGCCACTCCAACACCTAGATTTTTTCTTCTTTAGCCATTCAGATGTCGATTTGCTGGTGTGTTTGGACTCATTGTCCTGTTGCATGACCCAATGTCAGCCCAGTGTAAGCTGCAGAACAGATGGCCTCAAATCTTCTAAAGAATATTCTGGTATAAAGTGGAGTTCATCATTCATCTTAATGACTGCAAATTTCCCAGGTCCTTTGGCTGCAAAACAAACACCCCAAATCATCATGCTTCACAGTTGGTATGAGGTGTTTGTGGTGATATGCTGTGTTTGTTTTTTGGCAAATATGGTGCTGTGCATGATAACCAAACATCTCCACCTTGGTCTCATCAGTCCAAATGATATTGTTCCAGAACTTTTGTGGTTTGCTCAGATGCAATTTTGCAAACCTAAGTTGTGCTGCCATATTCTTTTCGGAGAGAATGGCTTTTTCCTAGCCACCCTTGTTCATACTTGTTCAGTCTTTTTCTGATTCTGCTATCATGAACGTTAACATTTAATGTGCTTACAGAGGCCTGTAGGTCACATTATGTAGCTCTTGGTGTTTTTTTTTTTATATCTCTGAGCATTAAACAGTCTTACTTTGGACTGAATTTGCTGGGAAGGCCAGGGTTAGGGTTAGGGTTAGGGTTAGGCTCTCCATTTGCAAACAGTCCTTCTCTCTGTAGAATGGTGAATTTCCAATTGTTTGGAGATGGCCTTATAACCATTCCCTGATTGATGAGCAGCAACAATTGCTTCTCTGAGGTCATGGCTGATTCTTCTTGGCATGATGTAGCCACACACCTGAGTGCTCCAGAACACCAACCTGCCAAAAGTTCTGCTTTTATAGAGATAGCCACACCTTTTGGTGATTAACTAATCTTGTGCTAATCTAATCTAACTAATCTTAAAGTAAGAAAAGTGTACACACAATTATTATTTAGGCCCTGATAAATAAAAACATAGAATCGAAGGAGGGTGTACTTTCTTTTTCCCATGACTGTATATCTGTCATTAGCTACAGTTTGTATTTATCTAGCCCAGAGGTGTCCAAAGTCCAGTCCCAGAGCCAAGTGTGGCCCATGCACAGATGATAACTGACCCATGGCTTCTCTCTTAGAATATATGATAGGTGGCCTACCTGCCAACACATTGCAGTTTTTCACTGGTGGCAGCAGACTGTGTAAACACAGCTAGCTAAAATGCAAGAGCCTTTTCCCCCCTCTGATTACACCTGCAAATTCATTTACAGAATGATATTTATTCATGGTTACAGACAAAAACTGCAAAGTTAACAATTTCAAACGAGCTGGAAACCACCAAGCATGGAAAACCTTTTTTGAATCCTTGAAAGAGTCCTTAACTAAGATTTTTTTGCAAGTAATAAAAAATGACAATTTATTTTATGATTATGTTAGTTTATCCAATTACGTTTGGTCCCTGAAATAGGGGGGATCACATATAAAAGGTGCTACTCCTACACCATTTACCCCAATTAGGATGTAAATACCCTCAAATTTAAATAATAATAAAAATAAATAATTGATTATTTAATTTCAACTCACTTTCAACTTCTCTCTCTCTCTCTCTCTCTATACATATATATATATATATATATATATATATATATATATATATATATATATATATATATATATATATATATATATATATCCAATCAGACAGTCATGTGATGCAGATTCAGGTTAAGAGCTTCAGTTAATGTTCAAACATGGTATGGTTGCTCTTTAACCGTGGTATGGTTGTTGGTACCAGATGGGCTGGTTTGAGTATTTCATAAACCGCTGATCTCCTGGGATTTTCACACACAACTGTCTCTAGAGTTTACACAGGCTATCATGGGCACAGGCTCACCCAAACTGGACAGCTGAAGATTAGACAAAAAAAAAATCACCTGGTCTTTTTCCAGTCTTCAACTGCATAGACCTCAAGGTTTGATGTGTTGTGCATTCTCAGATGCTTTTCTGCTCACCACGGTTGTAAAGAGTGATTATTTGAGTTACTATAGACTTCCTGTCAGCTCAGGCCAGTCTGTTCATTCTCCATTGATCTCTCTCACCAACAAGGTATTTCAGCCTGCAGACCCTCCACTCACAGGATGTTTTTTGTTTTTTCCACCATTCTGTGTAAACTCTAGAAAATGTAGTGTGTATAATTCCCAGGAGATCAGCAGTTTATGAAATACTCAAACCAGCCCTCAAAACGTCCAAGCCACAATCAAAGATCACACTTTTTCTTCATTCTGTAGTTTGATGTGAACACTGCCCGAAGATTAGATTATGGTTTGAGGGGTTAAATGTGATTATTTTGTCAAGAGACTACATGTTTTGTTGATTGTGTAAGCATGGAAAAAGTCTGTGTTAAAAACTGAGCTTAGGATAATTGCTTTTCCAGAAATATGGATTGATAAGCATTTTGAACTTAAGAGCTAAAAGACATTATTTACATTTTTACTTGAGAAAGATGTTTTTTTTTTACTTTTGTACTTCTGAGAATATGGATACTATTACATAATGTTTTGCATACATACAATGTTGTGTGGCCTTTAATTGTGGCATCAAGCTAAATTTTATTTTCACCAGCTGGGGGTCATCGAAATGAATAACATGTAATTAACATCAGAAAGTTTCCCTGGAATGAGCCATACATTCAAATAGATATATATTCATACAATAAGAAAGCTCGTTGTTGTTTGGCTTATTCCTGCAGAGACAGCAAAGATACATAAAGTACTTGAATATGCACTAGCAGGAACACCAGGAGGTCAATAAACACTTGTGATCAGTGCAGTCTTCTCTTACAACTTGCTGTTTTACATTCTTAGTATGGACCAGCATCCCAGGCTTTTCTGCTGCATTGTACTGTGCACATTAATCCATCGAGTGGAGAGTTCTTGTGGGTTGCAGGAGCTACTCTGTCCCCCACTCTCTTTTGCAGAGGTTCAATGGCAGAAAATCCATAGCCTTTCTAAGAGGAGGAATTCCATTAGATAATAGATATGGAATCCATCTCGATTCTCCACCTTATCTTCTTTGAGGGTGAGAAATCAATACATGAGCTTCAGCTGAACCGCCAACAACAACAATAAATTGATGGCCGAGTCAGAGAGAGGTAGTTGGGGGAACTGCCATAATGGACACAATGATACACGCCTCATTGGAAGTGGTCATAAATTAGGGTGTGTTAATTGTGCATACGGTTCTCCAAATGTAGGAGCGAATACAAAAGTGTGTAAGAACTGTTAAAAAAGTGTAACAGACAAAAAATAATGGATATTAAGGCAAATTATTTTTGATGAGGAACTATGTGCTATGCAGCATAGAAGCAGACATTTCCTTTCTGGCTCTTTGCAAAAGTGTGTGTGTGTGTGTGTGTGTGTGTGTGTGTGTGTTTGTGTGTGTGGTGGGCTGGGCTGTCAGAGTGTTGTGGTTTCCTGTTGGAACTCTGGGACTGCCAGGTGTGCTGTTTGCTATGGCTGTTACCATGCAACACATTCCTAACAGAGCCGAGAGCAGTGAGCGGATGGAACGAAAAGATGCCCTTTACAGAGTTTCCTCATGTCTCATATCAGTCCAGCTTTGCACACAGCCAAAACTCTGATCATTTGATTTCTGTGTCTCTGAGTCAGATGAACTGATTTAACTGATTTTTTTTTCCTGAATATGTTTAAAATATAATATCCAATAAATTCTGACACACCTAATATTTTCTTTTCTATTTCTGACCTTTTTAGAATAATAGGAAAGACTTACAAAGTGTGAAAAAAAGACTGCATGGAATGATCCTATAACCAAAATATATTAAACAAACTTTCCATGATGTGTGATTTGCACCCTCTGAGTGTCACTTTGGGTGCATGGAAAATATTCTGCATGAATAGTTATTTAACAAAAATATTTACTTTTTTTAATTTGGAATTAATTGATCACTTTTAAATAGGCATCACCTTTTTTTTTCTTACATTCCAAACTAATAACCATTGTAGACAATGCCTCCCATCCTCTTCAGGGAGTATTTGTCAAAGAAGTACCTTCAATAAAAGTTATTCCAATGACAAAGTTCAAGCCTGAACCTTTAGCTCAAGATATGTCTTATATCATGAGAAGCATACACTTTATGGCCAAAGGTTTGTGGACAACAGACCATCACACCCATATGTGATTTTCTCCAAACTGTTGCCATAAAGTTGGAAGCATACAATTGTATAGAATGTCTTTGTATGCTGTAGCATTACAATTTCCCTTCACTGGAACTATGGGGCCCAAACCTGTTCCAGCATGACAATGCCCCTGTGCATGAAGTCCATGAAGACACGGTTTGCCAAGGTTGGAGTGGAAGACCTCGAGTGGTCTGCACAGAGCCCTGACCTCAACCCCACTGAACACCTTCGGGATGAATTGGGACGCTAACTGCACCCCAGGCCTCCTCATACTACATCAGTGCCTGACCTCACTAATGCTCTTGTGGCTGCATGAGCAAATCCCCACAGCCACGCTCCAAAATCTAGTGGAAAGCCTTCCCAGAAGAAGGCAGCAATGGGGGACTAAATCTGGAATTGAATGTTCAAAAAGCACCTATGGGTGTGATTGGTCAGGTGTTCACATACCTTTGGCCATATAGTGTATGTTCCAACCTTTGTACTGTATAGTAAGTTCTACTGGGTGTCCCAAAAGTCTCCATACATAGGGAAAATTAACAAGTTTTAGCAAAATGTCTTCCAAAATTGTTCATACTTAGTTTATATTATATATATTTTTTCAGATAGCCTTTAAGAATGCCTTTGACAGAAGAAGAACGTATTGAAATCATTCTCATGGCTGGATCAGGAAACTGTTGCAAGGTTGCGATGGACTTAAACAGGAAACGTGGCAAGGTCATCACACACGACACTGTTGCCAAACTTATTAACAAAAAAAGACTGGAAGTGTTGCGGACCAACCTGAGAAGTGGACGTCCACGAACATCCACTGACGAAGGCACAACTGACGTGGTGCTGGCATACACACCCGGCTAGCTCAGTTGGTATCGCATGGGACTCTTGATCTCAGGATTGTGGGTTTAAGCCACATGCTGGGTGCCAACCCCAGCCACTGGGGGTGCAAAGGCTAGTGCACTCTCAGTGCTGATCCCAAGCCTAGATAAATGGGGAGGGTTGCGTCAGGAAGGGCATCTGGCATAAAACCTGTGCCAAATCAATATGTGGACAATGGAAGGTGATCCACTGTGGCGACTCCTAACGGGAGCAGCCGAAAGAACATCAGCAACATTGTGTACTACCCCAGATAAGGGGTAGGGATCTTGGGTAGTTCCCCAGGGATTCTGAGGCAACCAGACATGCTTTGATAGTATTGGTGCTTTAATGGAACTAATATAATTTATTTCTATCACAGCAGAATCACTCCAGTCTTCACATTACACCACTAGTGCAGAAAATTTCCTACAAATCCATTGTCTACTCAAAATGAATGTTGTGGTGTTGATGTCACACCACTATTGAATTAAGTTACATTTGAATGGAAGTGATGATGGGAAATGAAATAATGTGGCATACCACATGTACTCACACTGGCTATGTCACTGTGTGTCATTATGTTTAACCTAAAAGCTCAAACTGAGTTAGTGGTGAAGCTTTGCACATCCAACAATTATGCATCTAATGTGATGTAAATTGGAATTTAATAACAACAAAAAAAACTATATCTTCCATTAACAAAATGTGGAAAATGAAGGTGAGTACATAAAATCACATTGTGGTGTGTGACATTCTTGTGACTCATAAAAGGAAGTGCAAGCAGAACCAAAAGACTTCATATTACAAAATTATTTCCTCAAAATATCCTCACTCTTTTCTTACACTCTTACACTCTTCTTTCTTGCTGTCTCTGAGAATGTTATTGAAATGTGCACTGGATAGCGTTATGTTCCAATTAATGAAGTTTATGAAGATTAATGAAGTACTATATCTTTCTGAATCTTTCTATCATCAATTGGTAGACATAATGTCGGAAAAATAAAACGATGCATTTTTTTAGACTTCAATGTAAGATTGTATACTATTGGCTACAGTAGCAGCATGCCTCTTAGTCCGTGAAACAGAGGAAGAGCCTTATATGGAAGCTGACCTCTCAGCACAAAAGGAAGCTTATTTCTGCTGGGTATACAAAAGCCTAATGTAAGCCAATAATTGTAAGTAAAACCATGAAGAGGGAGCTTTAAGGTGAGAGATTAAGGTACTAGTGTTGCAACCTATTACCAGGAAAAAAGCATGTAATAGACCTGCTTATCCTCTGTAATAAAATAGGCCTGTTTCAAGTTTTGACACATTTTTGTGTTATAGTCACTTTTCTTCAAGCATCCAGGACACCTGATTGTGCTTTATAAAAGTTATGCACTATATAAATACTTTACTAGAGACCTAGTCTTGTCATTAAAAAACAATTTTAATGGCATTTGCTCTGAGTAAAACCACATACTGATAGCCATTTACTTACACTGCATGCTTAGTATTAACTATGAAACAGTATTTTCTGGCATGCATTGTAGAATTGTAGAGCGAGAAATATCTGCAAACCGAATCTAATAAACGTCCTTAATTCAATTCATGCCGTGCACTCAGTGCTATAACATGCTCCACCCCACACACTGGCATGACTGGAAGGCTTTTGATTAATTACGTCACTGGAGTCTTGTGGAGAATTGTATTGATTGCTGAAACAACGCTACTTTCTCTGTGTCAAAAAACAGAAGAGGTTATTGTTTTCCATTCATATGTTGTCTCAAATGTTTTTTTTTTTCAGCATGACGATTCCAAAGTCTGCATGGAGTTCTTCTTCACATCATTCCTATTTTGATATGTTGACATTTTAGTGCTTTAGGCCAGGGCTCAAAGCACTCTCGTTTATAGCCAGTGACATAATGAACAGCAACCAAAGACTGCATGTGTTGCGTATACAGCCACATGCCAAAGCAGGGAGCATGAAGCAGAGACCATATGTGACAGACACAGCCAAATGTTAGCAGAATTGGCTAGTAGAGGTTTGTTCTTGTGATTCACAACAGATTTGTATTAACTTATTTATTTATTTGTAACCTTTTTAGGATGAGCTTTCAGGGGAATGATGCCATGCTTGACAGCTAAGTAGCTGTATCATTCAACAAATAATTAAGCTGTAATACACTGCAGTTATGTGAAGCATAATTTTAATGTAATCTATGCTTACCTGGAGCCTGGCCAGCATTCGGCTGTCTTTAATCAGTGATCCTTTTAACTGGTAACAAATGTGCCTGTGACTTTGTCTGGGGCAGGATGTAACAAGTGCATATGCAGGCATTATGAATGCAGCAATGCACACATTGAATGCATAAGCATATGCCCTTATGAGTTGTTAGTTAGTTTTCTAACTAAAACAATCAGAGGGTATATTGTTGCCTGTTGGATGTCTGTTGTAACATACAGGAGGTTTCGCGACAGGCTGTGAATAAATTTCATTTGGGCTTTTACATGACGCTTAGTCTACACAGGCAGAAGGGTTAAAATCAGACTCACGTCTACAGGGACAGTTTAGCAGAGTCAATACACACTCTGTAAATAGGACAAATGTGGGAACTAGAAATACTGCTTTCATGTACTTATTAAATAGGAAAGACTTTGTGAAGGACAAAGGTGGGGAGCATCCTAAAAACTCCTAATGACTCCTAACCTACTTGTAGTAATGCATAATCTCCTATGGCAGAGACAGCTTAATGCCTTCAAACTGAATGAGTTCAATAAAAACACCAGAGACAAATGCATGAAAGATGCCAGTTACGTTTGAACGCTTAGTAATATTGAGGTGTGTGTTGGCTGCTAATTGCTTTCAAGAGTGTGTGTATGCATTAGGAATCAACTGGGTATCTGTTGCTCAGACTTGATGTTGTAGTCCCTCAGGAACAGTCTATAGTTGTTCAGACGGTCTACTGTTTCTTATTAATCCTCATTTATCTATTTTAACAATTCATCCCAAAAGCATGGATAGGCAGGATGAGAAATATATCTAGCCTTTTGGACTGAATCTATTTCATTTAATTTGATATTTGTATAATACAAATGATCAAGACAATGCTTTATGGTCACAAATTTGTATATAAAAATAACATTATTATTGTTGTTATTTTGTAAAGCACATTATTCAGTACATACTGTAAAGTATTCGGCATCTACAGAGCTGAAGCTACAGTGGAAATAGGAAAGGTATGTAGTTATGAGGTAGGAGATTAAATGTGATATTTTTGTTGAGAGGCTACATGTTGATTGTGTAAACACACAGTAAATTCCAAGTACTGTGGGTATACAAAAACAATGTTGATATCCATACAGAAGCCTGAGCTTAGGAACTACAGAAACTTTAATTTCCTATAAATACATATAGCATATACGTCTATATATTAATACATCATCACTCTTGAGCTTTAACCTGTATCATGAGGGAGGCTGGGTGATGCTCAACCAGTAGATGTCAGTCTTCTCTGTAGTATCAGTGCCTTTTCCCAGATGCCATCACCCTGGAGGGCTGTGGAAAGGCCCAAGGTTAAACACTTGATGTCAGGAGATTATTTAAGTGTGAGATACAAGTCTCTAAGTGAGCCATTAGCGTGGATTGGACTCAAACACAAGCACTAGAGTTCATTACAATGTTATTAAGTACATGTTGCACTTGAGGCACACTTTTCAATTACAACATATTACTCAAGTAACATGAAAATCCAGCTAAAAAAAAAAAAACCTCCAGCACTCAGTATGCAGTGATCATTAATTAATAACAGCAAACACAGTCATCTTTAAAATAACAGTAGGGTTCCTGCAATAAGGACTGAATAGCTGATCATTTTATTTTGCTGCAGGCCAATTTGACCAGATAACTTGTATAAAATACTTAGAATAGAACATAGAAAATGTCTCAGACTGGACTTCTAGGTCACCAGTAATGAAGAAATTTGTACATAGACACGTATTTAAGGCTGAGCAGCGAATCAAATTAAACGAATAATACATTCAGACGTGTACCTTTATATCACTTATCTTTTATGATGGCATAAGACCTCGGAGACAATCTCCTTTTTTCATGCTGCACTGAGCAAAGATGGGGAGACCACCCTTACTGGCAACAGAGTGCGAGTTAATTTCATCCCACACAATAACACAATCTCACAGTCTATTGTGCACCCCCTCTTCCCAGTTTGTGTTGGCGAGAGGCATTAGCATCGCTGTCATTGAATCATCAGAGCCTGAGAGCCACCACTCCTTTGAAGGATTAACTTCATTAGCATGTTTTCATGCCACTTGTCTACTAATTGCCCAGTTGAAGCGCCCACTTGTTGTGCTGGTGAAACATGCCTAGACATCTGAAACTAAAGCTGTAACTTGTGTTTCTGAAGGTCTTGTCATGCGTGGACGTCATCTTCTATATTGAAATATTTCTCAGCTCAGTGACCACAGCCAGTAACATATTTAAAATATTATCTTTAAATAGGTGGTGTATACAGCACTGTGCTGTGCGATGTTCAATGAGAATTTCCACTAAACTTGACATATTTTCCATGAGCAGAAAAGAAAAGAAGCTCAGTTCCACCTCTGTGACCCTTCTGATAGGGGCTCTAAATTAAGCCAAAATTTTTTTTTTAAATATATATTTATATAGCAACTAATCTCATATGCACTCTCAGTGAGGGATTAAAATGAGGGCTGATTGTCTGCTACATTTCTGCTTAGCCACATGATGTCATGCATGGAGAGGTATTCCTCAGTCTCAACCTGCTGGTTCATGCCAGTTCTCCAGTAATATGATCCACCTCCAAAAGCTTTGAGAAAATGCTGGTCATTCTCAGACAAGAGCTTTATTTATTTCTTAGGGAGGTGATTCAGTACCTCAGCACTGCACCAATTGCTCTCACTTATACCAAATGAGAGTATTCATGAGTGCAAATGAATATTGGTGACAACAGGAGCATTTGGAAAAGTTGTTTTTAGGTTTTGTGCTCTGCTAGTTTGATCTGCTAGATATACATCTGGTATGTTATATTAACAGGTTTTCTACTCTGAGACTTACAGAAGACTGCAGTAATGATTATTGAGCTTAGTCCTCAATAAGCAAACCTTCCAGTAATTCTTACTTGCTTTTTAAAATGGGTATCTTACAATAGAGTATGATCCATTTCCTCATTATGATCCATTTCCTACAACTTACATACACAATAGACAATTATTAAAAATCTATGTTTTGTTTTTAACAGACCATTTGGGAATTATGCTCACAGTAAACATACACACAAACTACATGCACAAATTATAAATCAGACAAATTAGTAAAATCCCCGAGGCAAGGTCTGACAGGCTTTGAAGGTTATATAGATTATATATAGATTATATATCTTCAGTATTAAGTCAGAATTTAAAATACTTCTGCATTCCAGCATATATTAATCAATAAGATATTTGAAATGCTTGTCTTATGTGTTTTGGTGAGATCCAACTTTATAGATTTTTCTTCAGCTTTGAGCTACTTAATGTTTTGTATAAGGAGTGGGACTGCATTAGACAACTTCAGGTGCTTTAATCTTACAATCTTTGCATGTTTCTCACATACAGAGGGTGATTTGATCATTACTTCAGCTTGTTTTTCTTTGTATCTTGATATTTAGATGTATATAACATTAAGATGTTATATACATTAATTCTAAGACATTTATAACTAGCAGCTTTCAGCTGCTGTTGTTGTTATTCCATATTGCTTTCTGTGGATGATTTCTGATTAACACATAAGCTGTATAATTTATATTTGCCATACAATAACAATACTATGTAAATGTATAAATGTAAACATGGTTTGATACAACCATTGAGTGGGATGCACAAAATAATGAAACATTGTGAAACATTGCTAATAATTCATATCATTTAAGGTGTCTAAGATGAACATAATCTACTCTTTGTTAAGGGATAGGAGGGCAAATAAACAACTCCACCTTTAGTTCTTCATTAGGAAGTTCAAAATGAACCTTAACTCACTCTCTGTCTGTTTAGCCCCCATTGCAACCCCCCCCCCCCCCCCCCCCCCTTCGTGCATGGCCTGAGGGAGCAGTTAGCTCTCTCAATGCTCTTGCTCTATTGTGAGCACACATTGATTGCCTCTACCCTCTCCAAAGCCAGCCGAGCCAGTCAGCATGGGGTACGGGCTGTCTGCTTTATCTACCACCACTCACATTTTTCACTGAAATAAAAGAGGGGGAGAGTGAGTCTCCAAGAGAGTTCCTCCTCTACTCTCCTGCAAATAGTTGGCCAGATGCATCTCTCTCACTGTCTCACTCCTGCCTCTGCTTTCAGTGGCTCTGCTCCAGAGAGGATCAATAGTGTGCTTAAACAGATTTCTCTTGTGTCTTGTTGTCAAATACATTGTGCACCTCTGCCTTTCTGTGGTGGGTAATCTCAGGAATCTCACCATCTTGTCCTTTATCTGCATTTCCCGCCTTGTTTGTTACTCATTTTCTTAATAACCTCTTCTCCTAACATGTTAATTGTAGTTTGGCAGCATAGCCCATATTTCCTCTAAGGAGGTCCATGAGAGCGATAGTATACTGTGTAAAGCAAATAGGAGCTGTAAATAATCTGTGAAAGCTCGGCCTGTGTGTGAAAGCTTATGTCAGCAGAACTGAAACTCTCCCTCCATCATGTAGCATTGAAGGCCCAACAGCATCAATCATTTCCCCTGTGATTGTCAGGGAATTAGCCGAGCTGAGGTTCACCATGGCAGTCGAGTTCACTACACCTCAGCCTCAAAGTCATGTTAGCATGGAGAATATTTTGTGCATTGACTTTTTTTAAATATCAGATGGGAATATGAGGAAAAATAGAGCAGTCATGGCTGTCATTAGACATTTAGAGGTTATAGAAACAATATTTAAAATGAATAAGAACCTTATTCTAGCAACTGCGCAGCCTAATACTTCATGATACATGGTAGCCGAAGCATCCTTTTTTTCTAATGCAAAATATTCTGTAATAACAGCTCACAGCTGCGTGTATGTATAAAATTATACAGCAATTCAGTCAAGCTGAAGTCACTCCACCTATAGTCCATCCATCTTCTTGGCAGCCATCTGGCCATATTGTTTCAGAATGCAAGAGTTGAGGGCCTACCCATCAACACCAGGGGTTCGTACAACAACTGGCTTTGAACTAAAGTGGCTGTTCATTGACTGCTTGTGTTTTTTTCCCCCCAGACGTGATGAACCCATGCAACTTTGAGCGACATCACAAAAACATGATTAATGGTCCATAACACAGGATATTATAAGCAGCCTGAAATCTATATGACAATAGATGCTGGGTCACTTGCAATAACTAAGCCTTGCTTTGATACTGATGTTACATGGGTATGTCCATCTTTGGAAAATCTCTAGCACCAGCCTACATCTGCAAAAAATCCAGATGTCTGCAAATTCAGCATCTGTTAAAGCACTTTCACAGCCTCTCCTCGGGGGATTTAAAAACCATATTCCAGGAATTTAACCCAATTTTTCAAATGTACTAATTCACATGATTTGATTGCCCAATCAAAAGTAGAACAGTATAATTAAATCACGTGAAGATAACATGACTGATCTGGTAAAGATGTGACGTCTGACATTGCCCATGCTACCTCTGTTGTCATTCGGACCATCACCATATAAGAACAGGACAGAAATAAAAATGAATGAGTGCCTGAAACCAGTGATGTCATCTGCCAGATTTATCCCTGCCAACTTAGATAACTGCACAGGAGCTAGTGTCCTTGAGACAGAGTGCTCACAGAATAAGCCCAATGCATTAGTGTCAAAGCCTTGCAATGGAAAAGCTAAGGACACTTTTCAGAAGACACAGCTAGTGTTTCTTTGCAATGCACCGGCCAACACAGTGAATAAGGAAGCTTGTAAAGATAGCACTGAAGAGGTCAAAGCTCTGTAAATAAACAACGCCTAATTTGCTCTAACGCCAATTGACTAGAATGAGCGTTTAAGCTAACACAAGGCTCATTTGGAATCAGTTGCGCATTCATGTCAAAATTTGCATAATGCATCCAAGAGGACCTTTTTTCCCCCCACCAATAAGGGGTAATGGAAATTCCGGTCAGTGTTTGGACAGGCTGAATCGCGGCGCGTGGACTGAATGAGTGTATACCATGTTGCACTCGTAGAGATTTGGACCTGCCCCCCTTATAACCCCCTGGGGGGTAGTTGAGCCTCGCGGCGTTGTATGAAGAAGAAGAAGAAGAAGAAGAAGAAGAAGAAGAGGGGTAAGAGGACGCAGTGCGTTACTGGTGCGCGAGCTCGCGCTTCTCTCCTCTTTCCACCGTCGGGAGAGACTCATTGTTCCTTGACGTCACCGCTGAGCGCGAGCCTGCCGCCGCCGCCGCCGCTGCTGCTGCTCTCAAACACGTCTTTGTTATTCAGGGCTTTCTATCGCACAGAGCCGGCGACTCGCAAAATACGGAACCAGGCATTCCTCCTCCTCCTCCTCCTCCTCCTCCTTTCCTCTCCTCTCGTGGCTTTTCGAGGGGGATCACGCTCGCTACTTGATTGCTGCTGTAACGCGATCATGTTACACCAGAATAAAATCTGTCATCGGTTTAACAGTAATGACGTCAGTCCTTGTTCAGCTGTTACACAAGATACAATGTGTCAAGACGGTAAATATGAATCACGTGGCCATGGACAATCAGTTATTATTATAGCCTAATCTTTCCACTTTCCAACCAAACCAATACACTAACATGATTATTTAAGAAAAAAAAAGTGTTTAATTTTGTTATTGCACAAAAGCAATAATTTACCTAATAATAATAATAATAATAATAATAATAATGATGATGATGATGATGATGATGATAAAAAGCTATCCTGAAAGGCGTGCTGAATGGGTGATTAGAAAGGCAAAACCAGGAGAGCGGAAGTGGGGGACTCGAGCAGGATCAGTGAGGCGGCAGTGCGCTCAGTGTCCTTATGGAGAACACTCTGGGACGCGTTTTGTTAGCAACCGCCAAGCATGGCTGTGGTAATAGAATAGCCCGTGTAATTTGACACTTCAACTTGCCGTGCTCTACGCTAGTTGATTCAGGCAGTCGCACTCCGGCGAAAGCCTTGTGCGCCTTTTCCCTACTGTTTTGCAAAGTCTAAAGGAGGAAAAGAACAAGCTGGGCGGCTGAGGAGGAGGAGGATTTCCCCCGGAGTCGCGCTCGGATCTGATCGGAAAGTAAGTTCCGAGCCGTTTTCGCACCTCTCGCTCAGGTCCACGAAGCTTTTTTTTGTGCATTGCATTTGAATGTGTGCGTGTGTGAGACAGGGAGAGAGAGAGAGAGTGTGTGTGTGTGTGCGTGTGCGTGTGTGTAGCCTGCGAAGCTAGCTCCGATCTCAGCTAACAATGGAGCGGAGGCTTAAAGGATCGCTGGAGTGGAGCGTTTGAATCGTGGCCGGACTCGGCTTGCGTTTGTCGCCTGGCCTAAAGAAAAGCTTTTCCATGCAGGGCGCGATGTGAAACAACAGCTCGCTGATCGGGGGGATTTTCACTGCCCGCTTGCTGTGAATCAGGAAGGCGGAATGTGGCTTTTGTGGTGCTCCAGGCACCTTTATGATATTAGGAGCAATCCGCTTTTCCACGTTTCTAGCCGTGTGTGTGGTTTTTTTATGTATATATATATATTTGTGCAGATTAGGCAGGGACACACTGTCACGCGCTCAGCTGCTGCTTAGCACATTAGGTTAGGCGTTTGTAGTATTGTAGAAAAATGTGAGAGCCTCGCCATGCAGGCATGAGTGACTTTAACAGCCTGATCTATGCACGGCTATTCCAGCAGTGTATACTTCTATCACACCTAGATTATTTCTCCAACTCCATCCTTGACCCGTACACTGCTTTAAAGCATGTGCATGCAATAAATGTGCTATTTCCTGCACCAGCTCTGTCCCACGGCGCTCCGGCAGCACATCAGGCTGGTGTTGTAGCGCTAACACAGAGCTGCTTCATGCAGAAGACAAGTTGCATGGGTGATCCGGAGTGATCTGCCTGATGGATCGACAGGGCTAGGATCAGATCCGAGCTGAGCTTTAGCAGTGAGGAGGAAAGAGCGGCCTCTTCCTCTCTTGTTAGTGCCTTTCTGAGGGAATTTAGGGAAACATGACTTTCACCAGCAAGGCATGAAAGGGCAAGGTTGATTGAGGTGCACTATTGTTAGCCTAAAGCAACTTCATCTGATTCCTGAAGCACCACAAGTCCTGTCAGACCCAGTGACTAGAACTAATAAACCAGCCATCATGTGCAAATAGAATAAAATGCTGTTGTAATGCACAGTATATCATATAACAACTGAGAAGCCCCTGTCAGCTCTGAGCAATGTCTGTCTCTGCTGGTTTAGCATATTATTTTTCATCCAGAACACTTTTATTTTCACTCAGAGCAGTAACCTGTACACCATTAATACAGGCATTTTGCTCATGCTTTCTTTCTGCCAGACAATAGCCTGGCTACTTCTTAAGCACTGGACAATCTGAGACAATGTTTACATGACTGTGGATACTGATAATGGAAAAGCTTCCCTTTGCTTCACTTTGCCTTTGGTGCAAAGGTGAAAGGTAATTAGTTGTCATATGTATCTTATGTTTTACCTTTTCTTTTCGTCCAGGGACGGTATGACGTTTGCGTAGCCTATATTTATGTGGCACACACAAAAAAAAGTTTTCAAGAGTCAAGAATGGTTCTTGACAAACTGCTTCATTCTGGTTCATTCTCATGCTGTCTCTGTCAGCTTGTATTTCAAAACTCCTGGGAAATCTGAAGTGCGCATGTCAGTGAATGTGTGTGAGTCAGGAACAGAGAATGTGCACAGGAGAGTTTACGTTAGTCACTAGCGCAGACAGGGGCCTCAGGTCGAGGCTCAGCTTTACCGGGAGGCCTAGCACTACCAGCACGATTGTGCCATTCTCGTGTAAGGGTACGGGTTAAAAAGGAGTGGTTGGAGATTACAGATTTGGACTCGAGCTGAAAGAGCATGCTACTAGGTGTGTTATACAGGATAACATTACCTCAGCCTTTTATTGGTCACTTTTCTTTGCTCATTTGAGTGATGAAAAAGCAGCGTTCAGGGGCGGGTTTTATATATCAGATAATCGAAAGCTGAAGAGAAGGGAAGAGAATCTCAAACCTTTTGGAGCCAGGGACCCCTTTAACTGACATAAATTCCATGGACCCTCTAAGCACAGATTTTGTTAATGAACATAATCCAGCAATTCAGATATTTGTGTCCTTAATTCAGAGTGTACAGTACAATTTTAGCTATTTATTAGACACCAAACGAACACATTACGTCCAAGCTGAACATATTTAAGCCTGTTTTTGAGTTATTGAGGTTTGGATTAAACCAATTGAAGTGACCAGTCAAATCGGCTAATAACTATAGAAACACCATAATAAATATTTAAAAAAAAAAAAAAAAAAAAAAAAAAAAAAAGGACCCCTGGGGGGTTTCTGGACCCTACTTTGAGAAGCACTGTTCTAGATCTAGATCTTGTTGGAAGTTTAGATTAGTAATTAGTAATTGCATAGTAATTGCCTAGCAAACATGTACCTGAACCTTAAACAAGCACGTATGACAAAAACGAAAGAAACACGAACAACGTCAAATCCTGCTACTTTGATCTGAGAGTTGGATGAAAGTATATCTGTTACTGATTTATTGTCTGAAGCAGGGTTAAACGTGTTGACTACTACTTTAACTCATGTTAAGCGTTATTTTAATGCCTTATTGCCTCTAGACACGAGAGACCTGTTAGTCGTTTAAAACTGCTTGAACACTAATCAGTGTTTTGACAGGTTGACATTTAACTGTTAGTGCACTATTGTGGGGAGTTGTGAAATAGTTGGCTCGTGTTTATCCATCGCAGAGTAGAACAGCCTACTCGTCACCAGCTGCACACACCCACTCTCGAGCATAAGTCAGACTTTGTGTCTGTTTGCATGTGCTCCACAGGGGATTTGTACAGCAGTTTCATTCCTATTGACAAGTGAAGTCAGACGCAGTTTATAACCCAGTCACTATTTCACACATGTGAGAGTTCTATAACAATGAAGAAGGCTTTTTATTGCTGTGTAATAAATAAATAAATAAATAAATAAATAAATAAACAAATAAATAAATAAATAAATACCCTTAGAACAGGAAATCTCTCAAAACCTTTTTTTTATGTATTTTGTTTTCTTGAGGCTTCTATCACATTAAGTATTTTCACCTTGTAAAGCACAATTCTTTTAAACAGCAGGTTTAAATACATCAGCACCTCTTGATTTCTTGGATGTCCCCTGACAGTTTATTGCTTTGCTGAAGCCAAAAGAGACAGGAGCTCCTTCTTTTGCATTCAATCAAAAGAGAGTTCACGTCCCCATAAGAATGTGTTGTTGTCGGCGGCCTCCAGCTGTCAGCCTGACAATATGACCACACAAGCTTTAGGATGTGATGGGCACAGCATTAGCAAGCTTGTGCCACTCTGAGTGCTTCGCCCTCGGATAGAGACTTCCAAAGCCACGCTGTCATGGGCTCATGCATGTTTGATTTGACGTTCTTTGAAAAATGAACGTGGAGGATGTCACAGGGAATGTATCCCATTTCTGTCAGCAAAAGAGCAAGAATCGTGAATCCTAAATGACACCCAGCTACTCTCGCTCAATATTTGAGCTTGCAGCTTGGAAGCTGTGGCAAAATGTTCTGCCGCACTCAAGATTTCACCTGATCACAAGCAATTACTTTTCGTTTTTGGGATAGCTCCCTGCTCTTTCCTCTAACTGCTGTGTGTCTTGCAAATCCATCCTGAGTAAAACAAACATATTGCGCTCAAACGGTTTCCTTTTGACTACGACAAATTCATTGAGCCATGTTCTCCGTGTCAAGCCGTTTGCCCTGCTGCTCTATTCATGTTCACTTAATAGACAGCTGTGAGTTGGAGATCAGGCACAGGAAAATCAAATGCTGTATTTTAGGCGAGCGCTGTCTTCTGGGAGGATTGATTTAGACTAGCGCTTCATTTAGAGAGACACAGAGCTGCTAGTGATAGTGTTATGTATAATGTCGATTGCTCTTGATTGCATAATATAATCTCTCACTGAGAAACACTTGAACACTTGACACATAGGTGTTGAGAAAATAACGCTGGTTACTAAGTCTTTTGTGACCATTCAATTTTATGAATTATAGCTAATTAATACATGCAGTGTTGCTGAAATAATATGTTTATAAAGATGTGCCAGGATCATGTTTGTTGTCTTTAATCACCTGAGAGAAATTTTCATTATGAAAATATAAAAAAGTAACACATGAGAATTAAATGTGGGGCTCGTTTAGAGATGGTTGCTGTAATTTGATTGCCTAGTGTTGTCATTAAGAGGTTTATATTCTTATTCTCCCATTTTGTGACTTTTTCTTTATTGCTTTTTTGGTATTTTTTCAGAGATTTTAAATTTTTAGATATTTTAACCCTAACCCTAACCACAACCCTAACCCTGTTTTAAATGCTTAGATATATAGAAGTCAAGTGACTAGTCAAGTTTTTTTTAATTATTATTATTATTATTATTATTTTTTTTACATTAAAAACATACAGCCGACAAATTGATGGGGTAATTCTGTGGGATTAGGGATGGGTGAAAAACCTTTCAGGCTTTAGGGAATGTATTTGACGGTGGCATCATCCACCCTATTAATGTTTGGAAGGAAGATGAAATTGAAAATCTTCCACAGTTTTTTCAGCTCTAGAGAAAATCGTGTATGATTATTTTGTAATGTCTCTTTCTAGAGGCTATGTAAATGTGAAATTCTAGGTGAAAATAGCACAACACAGTCATTGTTTTTTTTTTTCGATAACTTACATTTGCATGCTTTCATTCACACTGTGCTCAAAAAGCAGCACCTGCTAAACACATCTCCTTTCATTTAATATATTGAAATGTTGTTTTGTGTATTATCATATGGAAAGCCTTGAGCGTGTCACTTGTTGGTGTGTGAGGAGATTTTCTCCATCACCAAGAGTGATGGCTGACACTAAGAGGGAGGTCCAATTACATTCAGCATGGCCTCAAGGGATACATACGTTTCTCGTCTCTGACAAAACAAATTAAGCAGAATTTACTAAGAACGTTTGTTATTTTCTATTCAAATTTTGACGATTCGTATCATAACACCTACCTCGACACTGTGGCATTTTAGTAAGGTGAACAAAATGAAAGCTGAAAGGAAAGCAGCCACAAGGTGTCACGTAAACCTGACAAATGAATTCTGGTAAATGAAATTCAGGCCACATCCAGTACAAAATCATTTCTGCTATTACATTAGTGGCTATTAACTTCCCAAAAAAGGAAAGGAAAAGCCTATTTTATCTGACAATTCTTATTCAACAACTCTTTTTGCACAAATGCATTTCAAGCGTGACAGGTTCAATGCAGAGCTCATGAGGCGACAGCCGTAAGAAACCGAGACACGTTCATGTATTCCTGGTGCAGTCTCAACAACAGATAGAGCATAATAAGCCTAGAGAAGTGTAAATGAATGTGTGTGTGTGTGTGTGTACGAACAAATTGACATGTGATTGCAAGCAGCACTTCCCAGGTAAGTGCAGGATTGTGCAGTTGTTAATAACTGTCCTGTAAGCCTGGCTTTCGGTGCTCACTTGGTTCCCTCCCCTCTCCTTCATGCTCCCAGTGCAACTGTACTACTTCACACTCTTCTAAGCTCATGTCTTTTCATTTTTCAGCCTGGGCTTTTTAGATAAAGAGCCACATTTGGAACCTCAGTGTGAAAATATTATAAAATGGAATGTCTAGCAAGCAGTTTTTGCTGAGCTGAAGTGCAGCCGTGGGCTGATCTAATGCCGCATGCATTTTATGATCCTCTGGTTTTCAATTTTTATTCATACAAATGAAAAGGAGTGACATATGTGCTTAGCCACGTTAAAACAGGTTTTCTAGAGTTGTAGCATTTTAAACCAGTTTTTTGTATTTACCACCAGGCCAGTGTTCCCACTGAGCTCGTCCCTCTCATCCCCTCTTAACAGTGGCTCCAGTCTTAGTGCATGCTTTCTGTATTCCTTTTCATACCGCAAACAGATACCTGATTGTCACTCAGTGACAGACGAGAGAGCGACTGTGCTGTGCTCGTTCCCAATCTGAATGCAACTGCTTGTGTTTTTTGAGAAACACAGACCACAGTCTGCATAAATCACCACAGATATTCAAACATAGGCCGTATCAGAGGGGTACGGGTACGAGTGTGCGCAAAACACACATACATTAAATACCAGCTTTTAGTGTTAAACTGTAGCCACTGGATATAGCAAATTCGCGTTCTGTATACACTAGAGCTGATCAATATGATGACAGTATCGACACATTGTGAGACTTTTCTGATAACTGATTAGAAGCAACTGGTTAGGTGTTAAATTTGTACTGAATCTTTACAATTGTAAAATGTTAGAATTTTGTATAGATTGTTTATGTTCCCTTATTTTCAGTCTTAATAAATTGTGTAGGACATTAAATAAAAATTAAACTCAGTTCTTCACAGCAGCATGACTGCTTTAATGGTTGCCTAAATATTGTATATTGCTGAAATGTCTGGATGATATAATATCGATATCTTTATAATATTGATAAATTATGTCACAATACACTTTTTCTGAGATGTCATGAATATTATGATATATTTTTTAAAATTAAATTTCTGTATTTTTTTGGAAATAATTAAAAACTGCCTGGAAGAAGCTGATGTTAAAATTTGTCCTTAATCTTTAAAATTGTGAAATGTTGATTTTTACAGATTTATAGATTTTTTTTTTCATTTTAAATAAAATAAACTATTGCTGTTTTAAATATTAAAAATAAAAATAAATACATTTTTGTAGCCATTACATATCACTGAACAGACTTTTTTAAAAAAAAAAATAAAATGCAACACCTACACTCTTGGGCAAAAAAAAAAAAAAAGGTCAAGCCCAAAACAAAATGGCAAATATTAAACTTTTAATGGTCTTAACAACAAATCATTGGTCAGAAAATTAGCAAGAATTAAACAAATGCCCTTCTGAGAGCTCCTGTGCCACCATTTTTTTTGTGGAAAAGCTAGAAATGGGGAAATTCACTTATGTAGCCTTCTTGTAGGCAAAGATAAAATCATGGTAATGATTAAAATGTTTGATGTAAAATTCAAACTAACACACATATGAATGCACAATATTTTCCAAAAATATCTTCTGAGATATTTTTTTTTTTCTTAAAAGATTAGTCATTATTTGGTTATCTGCCACACCTGATGAAGGCCATCAAGGGTCACGAGACTTAAACATTTAAAGAAATCATTTAAATGTTTAAACATTTAAAGGGAAAAGCTCTTCCTATACTAACTTCCTTTATCTTTTTGTTTTATCTCATCTTAATTCCCTGAAGAATGATTTGTTGTTAAGACCATTAAAAGCTTCATATTCTGCCATTTTGGGCTTGGCCCATTTTTTGCACAGGAGTGTATACATCATGATACATATTGTCTGTCATAGAAATGCCTTTGAGTTTGAGAATCCAGATATTTTGCCATATAGCCCACCCCTAGTGTACACTAGCACACTGTGTGATACATACACTGACACTTGGCAACAGTTTCGATGTGTTGAAAAGGATATATCCCTACTGTTCATTTAAACAAGGAAAACCACAAAACCAAGACCACTCCCTGTGTTTGTTTGACAGGTGTGGCTAAAACTAAAATGGTTACTAGGCCTAGGCTGTGCAGGAAGGATACACTTTATGCTCTGTAGCTGGAGTATCTGCAAAGCGCCAGCATGTCTTCTTTTTTTTTTTTACCCCAGTCAAGCAGGAACACACCTGATGCAGCTCATCAGTTGTTTGAAGGCCGAGACCAATTGATTAAACAAGTGGAATCAGGTGTGACTCCTTCTTTGGTTTTAATGACAACCTGCAGCCACAAAGGCTCTTGGCAGATAAAATTGCAAACCACTGACTACATTCAGTGCCGTATAGTGATGTAAGCATGTACAGTGCGCTGTATAGAGTACTTTACAGTACTGTGCACTCAAGGAGCACTTTATTAGGAACGTCTGTAGACCTAGCCATTCATGCAACATCTGATCAGCCAGTCACGTGGCAGCAGTACAGTGCATAAAATCATGCAGTTACAGGCCACAAGATTCAGGTAATGTTCACATCAACCATCAGACTGGGGAAAAAATGTGATCTCAGTGATTTTGACCGTGACATGATTGTTGGTGCCAGACAAGCTGGTTTGTGTATTTCTATAACTGCTGATCTCTTGGGATTTACACACACAATAGTCTGTAGAGTTTACTCAGAATGGTGCAATAAAGAAAAAAAAACAGCCAGTAAGCGGCAGTTCTGCAGACAGAAACGCCTTGTCGATGAGAGAGGTCAACGGAGAATGGCCAGACTAGTTTGAGCTGACAAAGGCTACAGTAACTCAGATAACCACTCTGTACAATTATGGTGAGCAGAAGAGCATCTCAGAATGCACAACCCATCGAACCTTGAGGCAGATGGGCTACAACAGCAGAAGACCACATCGAGTTCTACCAAAAATGGACATTTGAAGACTGGAAAAATGTAGCCTGGTTTGATGAATCTCGATTTCTATGGGGCACACAGATTGTAGGGTCAGAATTTGGTGCTGGTTTCCTGAACATGACAATGAGTTCAGTGTTCTTCAGTGGCCTTCACAGTCACCGGATCGGAATCCAATAAAACACCTTTGGGATGTGGTAGAATTGGAGATTTGCAGCATGAAAGTACACCTGAAAAATCTGCAGGAATTGTGCGATGCAATCATGTCAACATGGACCAGAATCTCGATGGAATGTTTCTAACAGCTTGTGGAATCCACGCCAATGAGAATTGAGGCTGTTTTGAGAGAAAGGGCAGGCTCTATCCAGTATTACTATAGTGTTCCTAATAAAGTGTTTGGTGAGTGTATAGTGTCATACAAGTAAGGTGTTAGTGAATGTGATCGTGGACGTAGAACGTTCAGCAACACAGTATAAGATACCTTATAGCTCAAATGACAGTAGGGAGTGGTTTGAGGAGGAAGAAATTTTAGTGATGGCAAAGTTATAAATGCCACTCCATTTACATCCTGTTCAGAATATGGAACTACACTGTGTGAAAGATGAGCAGTGAAAAACGTGTTGAAGTAGCTCCATTAGATCGATTTCAAAATTGTTCTGAAAGCAAGTCAAAGCACTGTGAAGAGATCACCAAGGTTAGAAGAAGACCTTCAAAATACTGAAAAACCTTTTTTGATTGTGCATTTATATTTACTCAGCTGAAAAATCCAGCTTAGCCTGATCAGCTAGCAGCTACTAAACCACCGGCTGAGCTGCTCAAACTGGTAGACCATCTTTACTAGCTGGTCAGTGCTATTAAAAAGGAACATGATACATGATAGAAAAGATTTTTTAAGGAGAATAACCCAAAATTTAACAATACAAGTTAGAAAATGTAAAACTTTCATTGAGAAAGCTTGAGAAAAACTTACCAGTAGATAAAGATGGTCTACCAGTTTGAGCAGCTCAGCTTGTGATTAGCAGCTGGATTTTACAGGATAAACTCAGTTTTGGTATCTATTAGTGGTAATTATATATAAAAAAAGTCTTTAATACTATATTTTTATCATCCTTTTTCCACCAACATGGTGCCGTTGCTTGTTTTTGTGTCTCAGTCAACACCAAAATGCTACTCGTCTGGAACCAAACACCATGATGGGGCAAATCAAATACTTTCATGACAGCCATTAAAATAAAACTTTAGCAGTACATGAGGCTTTGAACATTATTGCTGATAACATTGATTCATACTTGCAGTCTTCAGTGTTCAAAGAAGGAAACAAACCATTTTACTGTCAGTTGTAACTAAATAGGAGCTGCATTGCTAATACTAATGCTAACAAAGCTTCTTTTGAGCACCTTTTTTCAGAACATGCAGGATCATGTAATAAAAATATGTCCTATCGTGTAATCGTTGTCTTTTGTGATATCCTTGTGGTGATTGTGTAATAGTTAGGCTTTTAAATGTCTTAAAAAGGTTTGCTGGTTCCATGTACCAGCACCTTGTAAGTGCACGAGTATATTTAAGAACGTTAACGTTTGAAAAAGTGTGTTTGAAAAATACTCATAGTGAACAAAAGTGCTGTAATTACCATGGCTGTGTGTTAGAAATGATGCGCTGTGACTCAAAAAGTATTTGTTATTAGCATTCTTTTTAATGAACTCTAAACTAGTAGATAATGATCTTTATAGTATAAATATTCTCTTTGCTATTATATCTGCAAGAAAGGTTACTGCTAAGACCTCACAGATTGGTGTTTCAACCCCATGCTGTTGTCTTCCTCAGTGAGCTTTGGAAAGTGTGTGGATACATTTATACAGGCTTTCTTTCTCAACAAAGCTTTGCCAGTTGTGTTGGTGTCAGTGAGCTGATGGCATGGCGTGTGTGTGTGTATGTGTGTGTGTTGGGTGTGTGTACTGACTTTGCATCTGCACTAAGTGGTCACCAGGGACGCATGGCACATGCCAGCTCGAATTTACACTGTGGCCGACAGATGAGAAACAGCCTGATCAGAAATAACAGTCAGATCCTCTTTATGCTCACTCCGGTCCTGATTATGGAAAAGCAAAGTGCCTTTTTCAGGGCATCTTGGGCATCTATTTGATGTAATTAAATGTTACTGAAGCCACTTTGCTTAGTCTGACCCTGTACTGGCTTATGAGACTTGGTGCATGGTTGTCTTTCTGATTTTCACTGGAATTCTTTTGACTTTGGAACGCTGGAATGGGGAAACTCAATCTGGCTTGCCCTGAGGGCTTCTGCCGGTTGAGTATTCCCACCCAAATAGCTGCCAACACCCATGCAAACATTTTTGTAGGTCTGCTTACAAGGAAGGGGGAGAACCCTGAGCCTGCGTCACACCAATGCCATTGACTACCCCAGCAGGCAAGCCCGCTTGTTTATTAGGGTTGAAGTGGGAGAACTAAAGCTGGTGGAATAGATGTTCATGGGGGCCGCAGCACATGAGTCTACTTCACCATTTATTAGCATGAAAGCTGACAAAGAGAGAGGCAACATGTATGGTTATTTATTTAAGCCTATTCTAATGGGCTTTTTCAATCGCACAAGCAACATGCCTAAGAAATCAGTAGAGCTAATTTCTTAAAAAAAACTTTGTAGATTCATTTTTTTGTTTGTAACGTGCAATAATTATATTATATCATTTTATTATTATTAATTAGGAACAAATTAGGCCGCCTGCACGAGATAAGCGCCCTTTTTATCAAAACAGTCCACACAAAAATTTAGCCTGAAAGACAGAAAGTATGATATTTTAATCCTTGCTGCTTTTCATTGATTTTTGACTTTCCCCCTGTGATGCTCTTGCTTTCAAAATCTGTTTGTAGCTTAAGAAAAATCCCCAACAAATGAACAACAAATGAGTAGGTGCTGTTTTTATCCATCAAGGTCAGTTATTCTGTTTGTCTATAATAAATAAAAATGGTTTATTTAGGTAAAGGAATAACTGTTTTGTTGCGTATTGACCCTTTTAATGAGGCGGCGTAGCCTGTGTTGTTAGCTGCAGCTGGTGTCTAAAGAATTAGCACACGTGACTGCCTTCTGGCCTTGCTCCATCAGCTCGACACATATTGAGCAATGAGAATGGCTGGATTTCTGGAAAACCTTCCAGATTTACTCAGCACTGCTGCGAGGGTCTGTCACTAAAATAAACTTTAACAAGTAGCATTCCCTGTCTCTGGTTTTTATTATTAGTCTTTTTTATTTTCTTTAAGGAATTGGGGAGGCTTAGAGCTTGTATGTGTAGTGTGACTCCTATTATTTTGCTGTGTGTGTGGAGGGGGGTTGGCAGCAGCAGTCACGTGAGCAGTAATTGTATTTGTGTTGGGTTCCTTTCAGGCTGTCGCCGTAAATCTGTTTGACTCGTCACTTTGTAAATCATTACGATGGCTAAAAGCCTTTTTATTTCATTTAAGGGGGGAGTTGTTGCTCTTCTGAGCAATTATATTTTTGTTTGCTTGTTCTTTTTTGCCTTTGCTAAGGATATTATTAGCGTTAACATTTCTGGCAGTACCAGTAATTAGCGGTGCTTTGTTTACTTTTTTTTCTTTTTTGCCATATTTTCAATGACTATTATATCATTATATGCACCTACTAATTGTAATGCATTTTTATTTAGTTTGCAACAGGACTAATCACTAAATCACATCAATTGCTTTCTCTATAGTGATGCTGATGCTGTGTCTGTATAATTTCACTGTTTGTTTAGTTTATTATGAGGCATTGAAAGCAGTTAGATAAATAATTAGATACTAATTTATTTTTAACATTAAAATAACATACAGGTAATTTGTTCCTGCTTTGGGCTAACTGTCAAGAGTGAGATTTTACTCACCAGACTGGTTCTTGGCTGTCAGAAACATGACAGAGTACATCACTTCCTGAAGATCAGCCTTGTTTGTTGTCTGATAAACATCTGAGAGCTCCTCTCTCCTCTCCTGTGCCACTCGTGCCTGGCATCATGCACCGCACCAGACATTTATCACCCCATGTTGATGTTCACCGACGCTCACAGCAGCGGACACTGCGAGATTAAACTCTGTGTTTCAGTTTAGTTTTGGAAGCGAATCATTGATTTTTTCACATGTTGCTGCCTGTAGTTCACCACAGGCATGATGCAAATGCCAGTGAGAAATTTGTTAGTATTGAAACTGATCAGGATTTGATGGGTTGTGCATGTAAAAATGATGTCCATTTTTGTTCCATTTCATGTACAGTTGCATGTCATTTAACATGCTGGATCTAAATCTCCTTATGTTTTGAAAGTCACAGATGCATTTTCATCTCCCTTGAGTCAGTATTTATTATACTGACTGTTAAGTACACAGTCTTACTAATAACATACTGATAATGACTGCTCAAAGCTCCAGCCATGATAAACATTAAAAAACATTGATTTTGTTTTATACTTTGCATGAGTGGTTTAAGTGGATAAAAACAAGGCCAGTTAAACTGTAATGAGCGAAGTGTAAAGTCAGAATCACTTAATACGTTCCAAAGGTGTCACACTGACTTTGCTGCTGTGGCTTGCTTCATTAGAAGGAGGAAATAGGGCTTATAGCATATGGTGTGACGTTACTAATTGTGGAGGTGTGATGCTTCCTGGTTCATTGTGGCAGTGGAGACCTTGCAGTCTAAAAAAAGGGTGAAGGAATTTCTCACAAGAGCATGGCGGACAGAAGTGCTGCTTGATGTGAGCCAAGTTGAAACCTCAATTCAGGACTATTGGCTTTAGAGCTGCCACAGTGTTTCTTATGAAAATAAATTCTCAACTACATTACAAGTGATTTGTAAATCTCTTTGACTTCTCGAATATATTTCAGAATTTATCTGCACAACTGGCGGAAAGCACACCTTTCATTTTTATGTTGTTTTGACAGCATTTACAGTATGTGTTTTCAGCACATTTCTACCTCATTTGCTTTAAAGACTTAACAGGTGATTAATATTAAAAGCGCTCTATTACAGACATTATAAAATCGGAACGTAGTAGACTGCTGCGTCCCAATTTAGCCAATGTAGCGGGAGATTTGATGACTGCCACTTCTGGGAATTATTTCACTGTTTGTTTAGTTTCATATGAGGCATTGAAAAGCAAAAAGCAGCGCAGACAGATTACACTTAGGCCTGTCATTCACAGGTGCAGCCTTTCCCTTATCTGATAACTAATTAAGTCATGACACTTGTTTGGCAAAAGAGCCAGATCCTGATGGATTATGAAATAATTATATACAGCGTTCAGAAAAAAGGAGCGGCAAGATCAATATTGTATGTTTGCTTAAGCATTTTGCTAGGTAGCTAAAATGTAGAAATTCATGTCTGCTGCATAATGTACGAGCTGAGGAATATCTCTCACACAGTGGTGATGTCTTGGATTATCACTGAACACAGCTGAAATAGTCATTTATTTATTTATTTGGCAACTTTTCCATATAAAATTGTCTGTAATAATGCTACTTTACATGATATAATTGTTTTATTTAATTTATAGTAAAGATGAAATCTTGTGGTTTCCTCTATATAGACTTTAAATAACAGTTTGGACAGTTCTTTGTATCTGTTATGATTTTGTGGTTTGTTCTCAGTGATTGAAATGAAATTTCTATATAGTGCACAAGATAAGCAATGTTGGCAAATTTAAACAAGGAAACGTTGCTTGTTTTCTTCTTGATGCCACAGTGACTGCTACTTCCATTATACCCTGCATTTGACTGTGACCGAAATCAAATAAATAAGCATGACTGGCTGAGCGCCAAGACCGAGATTACTGGCATAGGGATTGCTGTCAAAAACATTTTGGATGATAATTAGTAGTAGTCTATCATTGCTGATTTTGCTTCCTAAAGCTGCATTTTATAAAGACATTGCTTTGACCTGTTTTGTCTAGACGATATGTAATAAATTGGAGTAAACACTGCCAAATATAAAATATTCTAACCCAGATTTTCTCATTTACTTAATAAATTCTCAGTGAATGATTCAGAGTATGTGTGTTTTCCTAACCTATGATTAATAAGTCACAGGCCTCCAGAGCAAATCTTGTCCACTGAAAGTGTACGAGCTCTGGATGTCGAGTCTGAGACTCTTACTGGTTTGTGTAATGAGAGAACAGCACTCTGCCAGAAGGATACATTTAAAATTCATAGCCATGAACACTTCATAAACAGATGTGTTATGTTTGATCATTCTCAGCATATTTCTTCCATGCATTTCAGATATGATTGCCTTATTAACCAAGCTGACCTTTAAATCACACTGCTTGAAAATGTTACTGAATCTCTTCCCTCATAGGCCTCGGTGGACTGCGAAATGTTAGGTATGTGCTGATAGGATCTCAACAAAGTTGACACTGAAGCTGTACAAAAGTGCACTTGCCCATTATCCTGAATGAAAGGTCATTTGGTGGTTGGAAGGAACAAATAAGAGGCAATAAAAAATAGGTTTAGATGTCATTTCTAACTGCGGGCCAAATCAATGGTAGGAAAGAGGGAGAGCTTGCTCAGAGAGAACCGAGATCCAGGGTTTCTCTGACATTTCTGAAGGGATTCCCAGTGTTCCAGTTTGCTATCAAACTTTTCTATCAAAACTGCGGGGTTTTTGCAGTAGCTTTTTTTTGTAATACATGATTGCTGTGTTATTCCTGCATTAATTCAGAGGTCCTTAATGCATATATTTTTTTTCGAATATATTTCCCACATACCTGAGGCAGGTAATTACTGATGTCCAGCTCATGCTGATCTAATTTATTTGTGTTGAAAGCTGGAAGAGATCGTAATGTTAAGTTGTTGGGAGATTCAATAACTGTTGTAGAAGCATATGAAAGGTTCCACTGACTACCGTCTTTATCCATGTGTCATCAAGAGGGAAGGGATAACGAGAACTGATTATTGTACTTATTCCTTTTTTTTAAGAAATCACACCACATTTTAACATTTCATGAAATTCTATGTTTAATCATTTCCTGAAATTTTTCATGTCCTTGAAAATAAAGAGCTGACCATGATCCTGAAATACAGACATAGAGCTTGTCTCTTTTGTACACCAAGTTTAATTTAGGTTTCTGTGTCTCCTG
The DNA here is from genome assembly GCF_027358585.1 of Pangasianodon hypophthalmus. NCBI lineage: Eukaryota > Metazoa > Chordata > Actinopteri > Siluriformes > Pangasiidae > Pangasianodon > Pangasianodon hypophthalmus. The sequence goes on from NC_069712.1 coordinate 16,240,495, forward strand.
AGGTTCGGTGACTTGCTCAGATGGTGAAAGCTTGGTTTTCATTGTCCCTGGCTTTCTGGCTTTTGATGTTGTGATGCCGGTGCAGAAAGCACTCACATGTGGACCCTAATTGGGCAAAAGGCACATTAGGACTTTGCACTGAGCCCTTGTGTTGCATTACAGCGAGTAGGAGTGAGACACACCATGCAGTTTGATTACATTTGTTGTCTGCTGAAGCCATGACCTATTATTTTGGAAGCATTCATTTGGAAGCTCATTCCTGAGCCAAATTTAAAAAAAATTTCCTCAGTGATTTGGAGTGTGATAGTAAACATCTCACACTTTGTAAGCGTGAAAGCTTGCAAATAATTTTATTCTGAGAACTAAATTGTTAGTTGTGTTACTTAGATGTGTTTGGTTGATATTGAATGTTGGTTCTTCATTTCCTGATCGGTTCTTTAATCTGCAAAAAGAGGTATTTGGTGAACTTAGACATATTTTTATGAGAAAAAAAAGTAAAAGTACTTGTCAAGTGGTCTATATCAGGGCTTGTTTTTAAATTTAGCATGGATTTTGTTTGATTGAGATAATATTTCCTAATTTACCAGGGAGTGTTATTTCCTGGTGAGTAGCCCTTCAAATTAAGTGAGATCCAAGTGTAAGCCCTCCACCTTCAAGTGAGATCTGATACTTGAGGGAGTGAAGTGTTTTCGATGGAAACCGCATGAATGATTGATAAAAGGAGCAGAGCTGCTTAAAATCTTCCTGCTCCTACGTTATCAATAATTCAAAGCACTTTTGGTGGCCCATGAAATATCAGTCACCAGTTTGAAATCTCAAATTGATAGTACCTGTCAAAGGAATTAGTGGTTTGTAGTTATTTTTTTCAGAAATGTAAATTACACCCGGGGTGAAAGTTATTAGTTTTCTCCTCACCAGTGTTTTAGGCTTGAAGTTGTGTGTGTGTGTGTGTGTGTGTGTGAGTTTTGATTAAGACAGGGAGAGCCCTTCTACACTAAGGCCTAGAGTAAGCCTCCGTGAATACATTGTTGCAGTTACGGCAAGATTTTGTAATTAACCTCAGCTGAACATTTCGAGTCTCGAAGGAATGTGACATGAAATGTGTCCTTTTAACCTCGTCATGTTGCGCCACGTCGCTAAGCACTCCCAACTTTCACATAATTTACTCAGAGGCATAATCATCAGTCCGGTGTGCTTGCTTTTACCTCTGGCAGTACACTGACAGTTTGACCTTTACCTCACGAGGAGCTGGAGACGTGTGTGCGTAGCTCCGTGCTGATATTTGTGTTTGTTTTGTCTTGTCTCTATGAGTAGTCACCAAGAGCCAGCAAGTAGAATAGAGCTCTTAACTTGTCAAATAAAAACAGTCTTTTGCTCAGTAATTACTATAAACTCTATGCAACACTTTTTTGCGCTATAGTCTACATTTTCAACCATGCATTCTATTAGCAAGGACTTTTTTTTTTTTTCTTCACTTGGGATCCCCTTTCCTCTAGGCTAATAGCAGGTACGCGCCGAGTCCCATCTATTTGCATTAACGTGGAAACACAAAGGGATCAGAGAGAGGAAGTTGCCTGTTGTAAACACAATGGCCTTTCCTCTGAGTTCTCATGATAATGTCCTGAGTGGCCTTGGGGCAGACGCTAGAACATTCCACTGAAGAGCACAGTAATGTCTTCCTGGCCTTTAGCCTGAAATGGCAGAGAGATGTGTGTTTGTGTTTTTGTGTGTGTGTGTGTGTGTGTGTGTGTGTGTTTGTGAGGCATATTAAGTCACTATGAAGGCCGTGGCTGGCTGGTGTATACTAACAAGCTGGAATTTCATGTCAGACTGCTGGGATGTTTGCGTATTTCATGTGTGTGTCTTACGGACTCATCCGCAGTGAGACAGAAAGGCTGTAGCATGGCCAGAGATTTCATGCTGGCTCTAGGAGCGCCTGAGGGATGTGCAGAATGTGTAGGCGCAAAAGAGCGAGTTGAGGATAACCCCCTCCTTTTCCATGCTGTAGACCTGATTAAGCATTGTTGTGTGTGCATTCCACCACTCACACCCTCAATTTAGGCACATAGTGCCAAGTAATGGCACAAAGATGATATATCTGTTTGTGAGCATTTCTACAAATTTCTCTATAGGTCTGTGGTTCTCAAAATTGGGTCTGTATAAAGCATATCCCGAGTATCTGTGATTTTTAAAAAAATTCTGTTTACTGTAGAGAAAATCACAACCCACCATTATTTAAGTTCTTATATTTATTATTGAGTTGAGCTTAATTTATTATTGAGTGTTAGTCCAGACTTCAATAACTCAAAACAAGTAGGCCTGTAAATATCAACTTGGGCCTAATGTGTTCTCCAAGTGGAAAGTTCAGTGAAAAATTCCATGACGCTCTTAAATAGCCGTTATTGTACACATTTAAATAATAAGCCTAATATTTGAATAGTTGGATTATGTTGATAAATATGTACTGAGGTAGTCGGTGGAATTTGTTTTATAGTTAAAGTGGGTCCCAGGCTGCTAAAAATGTGTGAGAACCCTGCTCTAGGTGATAGAGTTGATCTGTCTTTATTAGGATCCACATACTAATTTCTTAATTAACACCTTTCATGAAAAGTGTGCAAATTGGCTTTGTGTTATTGAGATGTGGAATTTTTGAATCTTGTTTCTAACAGAACAGAGCTACAGTTGTTGGCAGCAAGGACGACTGAGATCATTTACATCGTTTGACGTTAGCGGCCGTCACTGACTTTATTATCGCGCGCCTGTAATCAGCTCGCCTTGTCACTTTGCTGAAATATGGTCACACTCTTGTGTCAACAGCTAATACTAATATTATTCGCTTCCTCTCTCAAGCCTTTGGTAACATGCACATCCGCATGCCATCCGTTAGATTTACAGATGGAGATTAATTTTAATGCTAAGAATCGCACTCAAGTGTGATTCATGAAACAGAACTTGAAATAGTGCAGCTGACCTTTCCGAACACAGTCGATGTACTAGTGAGATAATCACCAGATTTCCTGATGTGAAAATCAGTTTGGCTTGTGTTTAGATTGGCCAAACCTTTCCTCTGTGTAGCACCGTGTCTCTCTGTTGTAGAAATAAAAATGTGTGAATTGCTTGATTTGGAATGTAAACTCACCCCTTAGAATTATAGGAAGCTGTCACCCAAAACTTGCAGCATGTGCTGGACTGTTTTGACACTTATCTAAATTGCCTTAGTTGTGATCCAGCGGGAATTTATTGTTTATCCTCGTCACTTGAGATCTGGTGCATCACTGAGTTTTAGCACGAGTGCTCTACAGCGTTTGGGGAGCTGCAGTGGACAGCGGTGAAGTTTATTAGCTTTTAAATTCATACCACAGGTCTTTTTTCACTGCATCAGGCACTGGTGTCGGAGACAGAGTGCACTGTGCTTTACATGATAAACAGCCTCAAAAATCGAGCTGCCGCAAAACTCTAATTTAAAGGCCGATAGAAGTGAGCAGGAGGTAAAGCATTAATGTGCTGCATGCTCACTTCAGCTGTGTACTTCCAGATAATGAGTCAGTTCAGACATCTTTCTACTCAGTCTTCATATGTGCACAGCTCAAAGAGCAGAACAGATCGACCTGTTATACACACATCGACATGTATGCATACTGTGTACACACACGAGCATGCACTAGGGCTCTTTAAAAGCAGGAACTGAAACCTGCCTGAAATGACTGCCATCACGGTGGCTATTAAAAGGAGTGGTGGTTGGAACTGATAAGCTCAGTTTGCTTATTGCGCAGCCTGAACATTGGGGGCAGAGGATTACTGCCACTTGTGTATATTTCTGCTGATGCATTTTTTATCCTTTTCTGTCAGGTGGTGCATATTAGAATAGCTTGGCTGGTGCAGAGCAGGAAGGCTTTTAGTGTCCTTATATTTAAAATAAAATCTTGCACACACACACACCACATACGCATATACACAGTATATTCGTGCTAATACATTTTTTTCCTGAACATAAACATGGTCACGGTAGAAGCTAATTTTAATAATGTAATACAGTGTTAAAAGCCATTTCCCTGCTTATATATTGCTGTTTTCCCAACCCCCTGTGCCATATCCGCCACCTTTTCCCTCAGTGGGCGCTCTGGAGCCTCGTTGCCGTGTCGTGTCACCGCTCCTTATGTTATTTACATAAATGATAAACACGGCGGATGCTGGGATTGGCCGCGTAATCCACTTGCAGTGTCATTAGGGAGGGAGAGGGAGGAAGGCTATTACAGGGCCGCTTCATCAGCGGGCCTCGCTTAGGCCTTTTATGGAGGTAATGGAAACCTCTCTCATTAAGGTGCCGCTCACTGTTGGTAATTGATCTTGTTGGTCTTTAGTTGTGGAGAGCGGCCCTGAAGTGCCGCCCGTTTGCCGCATTCATTTCTCAGATCCAGCCTGAGCCGCCCTGCCCTGCACTCGCCCTACCACCTTCACTCACGCCGAGTTTGTAAAGTGTGTATGTGTGTAGTGAGTCAGATTCATGCTGACCTCAATGAAGTTAAGCGGTTTTACCTCAGGGTGGATGTCGCCGGTACAAGAGTTTTTACATTTTGATGATTGTAGGTGCTCTGTTGGACTTTGAAAATGGCTCTTTTTTTATTTCAGTCAAGTGGCCATTTCAGCTCTATTACATTAAATGAAAGGCCACGGATTGTAATGCATTGTAATGCATTTTATTGAATCTTATTCTACTAATTCCTAGCAAATTAGCCTATATTTATCTATTAACTTTAACTTGTCCGCATTGATGACATGTTTGTTTTGCAGAGCCTTGCTGCTGTTTTGGTGCGGGTCGTGGCCGTGTGGCAAGCTGGGAGTTGTCACATGTGAGATGTAATAATAGACTCTGTTGTGCGATCCAAACAGCTTGCTCGCCTCTGTGACTCACTGTGGCTCGGCCTGAGGTCTGGACTTGCATCATCACCATAATCAGTGTCTACTCAGCTGTCGAGCTCGCCCTTGCTTTCTCATTCTTCTTATTTCTCTTTCTCTATCTCTATCTCTCCGGCATTCAGCCTCATTTAGCAACCTGCAAAACAGCAACTATCTTTCCCCTCATCTCATTTGTGGACGTGGTTTACAATCAACTGAAAATGACACTTTGCAGGCTTTGGTGGTGAAACCTATTATTGTAATCCCTCAATGATTATTTTAGACATTCTAACAAATCAGAGTGTTTCAGTAGTCTAGTTTTTATGCACGGAATTGTATTTACCATTTGGGGCTACGCTGTAGTTCACCGCAGACAAGAAGCAGTTGGTTTAAACGTGCCAAGTGGGACCACTGTAATGTTTCTGACCTTTTGTTACCATTGACTGATGAGATATTGGTTCAGGGGAAAAAATGAGATATTTCCACCGCCCTCTGTGACAGGCGTATAAATGAACGCATCAAGCAGCAGGATTCTCCAGACAGCACAGTCTTCTGTGCTACGAGCTAGCTGTCATCAGTGCTCATGGAGAATAAAGTAGGAAGCTGATTTACTAAGAAAATTTTTCTTTCCAAAAGGGTTTGTTTTCTCTCCTGTGGGGTTATGAAGAGTGAGTATGGCAATATCTATTGCTCAGCCTACACTTCATATAACAACTCTTTAGGTCTTTATGGTCTTAGACCATGTAATAAGGAGCTCTGACTGTGACCATCAGTCATCCTGTCCTCGATAAGACCTCTGACATGTGCCTAAAGTATTATGCATAACCAGGGCTGCTTGAACCAGCCTTCAGTGGGACATTGTTAAGGTTGAGAATGCAATCTTTGTTTATCACACAGTCACATGCTAGGTCTGGTCTCATCTGCCAATAGACATTTATTCATTTAACAGATTTTCACACTTGCAGGATGGCCTTCTGATTGGCCAGTGTCTCATGTCTTATTTATCGACAGCCTTAACAATCTGCAACCAAATCAGCATCTCTTACAAGCTCTGTGAAGTGTGCGTGTTGCAGTATGTCATATTATGACCGGATGACTAATGCAGTAAAATGAATCGTTAATCAAGACTGGGGAAGTTTGCTCAGCATGAAGCAAATTACCTGGATTAGCATAGCAAAACTCTGCATAATTTACCTTTACTGCTTGGCGCATCCTCCGGTAGAGAAGGGTCTGTTAATTACCGCTGTTGTAAACAGCCAGTCAGTGTGAAGGGGATAAATGGAACTGAGAGAACTGCAGAGAGAAAATGGAGTCATAATTTTATGAATTTGTCATGTTTGTTTTCATATCGGTGCTCGAATCTCAGGAACTCAGCTCCCTGACAGATAATTCAGCTGGGACATAAAGCATGTGATCCTTCGAAAAGTGTACTTCTGGGAAGGAATGATGAAATAGATGGGTCCTAGGGATAGTTTTGATAATAAAAAAAAAACATTAAAGACACAGTTAACAGCTCTGAAATTACTTGTCGAACTGAATTTCAGCTGGAGTCTCTGATTGCAATGTATTTGTGTTTCTTTCATGATGGATTTATGAAAACAAGCAGAAATATCCCATGAAAGACCTACACAATCCACATTTCAACACAAAACCAACTAAAAGCTGTGTCATGTGGCCCTGTGGCAGTTCTCTGTTGTGACACTTCATTACCGTCACTCAGATCACAGCTCATTATTACATCTGAGTTAAACCAATGTGCTATATATATAGTGAGGTCCAAACGTCTGAGAATTTTGAAAAATTTAAAACAAAGAAAGGAAATTTTCAGTATATTGAATAGTCAAGATTCTGCACTATTTCTAGGTCATTATTTAAATTTGAGCAAATTTGTGATATTGACTGTGTTAGCACCTTTAAAAGGTTAGATTTTCTTTGAGACTTATCCCTTCTATTGAAACACATGTTCAGACAATAGTCTGATGGATTTGGTCTAAAATGGATCATAAGGTTTTACACACACATGGCAGATGGAGTGCAGGCTGTCATTAAAAAAAATGGGACGTACCAAATACTAAGAAACTTTGAAATTCATGTAAATATTTCAAAGAATCTACTTTTAACTGTTTTCAGGTTTTTGCCAGTAATATAATTTGTTATGAAATACGTTGTATTAAATGAGAAAAGAATGTAAAATAGAAGCATTTTTACTGGTGGATGCCACTGTATCGTTAAAACTAGTTTTCGGTGCTTTGTAGGTCTCTACCTCATCCACATTCTCTTATCAAGTTGGATTCGTTCACAAGTTGGAGATATAAAATTGTGTAATGTGTTTCTTGATTGTACCACGCAAGTCCACTAATGGGGTGTATCACAATTTGATTAATGCTAAGCAGATTGTCATGCTTATCTATAAATTAATTAAGGCGTTTCATTTTTAACACGGCATCCTTCATTCAAAATCACAGCCATGTTCATTCAACATTTATTGTTCTGCTGCGGTATTAGATTTTTTTTGTTAAAACAAAAGAACAGATGTTCAGACTAAAACCTTTGCATCCTGCAACTAGTTTCTCCTGCTATACGATGCTTCCACAATCATTCCTTTAAATCACAAGCTGTCTTCAGGGCTTCCTTTAACGTTTGATCTTGAAAAACATGAGAGACATCTCCGAGATTATCTTAAATGTCTTCAACATGGAAGGACTCGTAGCATAGCTGGGATGGTAAAGACAATTAGAAGGGTAAACCGAGTGTAATTTTAGGGTCAGCCTGTCTAGGGCCTTGCAATTTAAATGCAGTAGTGTGATTGAAATTACATCGATACGCCTCCACGTTGTTGTGTGCTGAACGCAGATTATTTCACTGAGGCACTTGTTTCTGAAAGATTTAGGGCAGTCACTATTGACTATTTTAATACTTGATTAGTTGACCGTTAATTTCTTTGATTAATAATTGAGAAGTCGATATCATATGGCGTCTTAAAACCTACTTGTACACACACAATTGTTAACATTTGTTTTTTTTCTAGATAAATCCTACATACAAGTGCTATTTAAATATACTTAATTTTATCCTAAAATTCTGACTTTTTAATGAAAAATAAATTCCCAGCAATTACTGTATTTTTAATAATGCATATACAAAAATATTTTTTTTAAATAATGCATGGCTTTCCTGAACAAAAATACTTGTGAGCATTCCAAAAAAAATCTGTAGCCTTACTGTTTCTCGCCGTAAGGGAGACAAGGAAGAGAAATTTAAATAAATCTTAATCTCCATTTTAAATAACTTTTTAATAAGATTATTTTTTTTAATAATCTTTATTAAGTAATTTGATTTGTTATAGCTGATTTGTTATAGCTAAGCTAAAATCATCCATTAAAATGTAGGCTTTAATGTTGCAACATTATAAAAAGTTAGCATTTTTTATAATAATTCATCATAATTTCATAATAACTTATACTTTTTATTGTCAGAGGTGGTTGGAATATCAAAAGTAGGTACTCCAGTAAAAGTACCATTGCGAAGAAGAAAATAGTCAAGTAAAAATAAACGTTCTCATCCAAAGATCTGCTTGAGTAAGAGTAAGAAAGTGTCTAGTAAAAAAACCTGCCAAAGTAGCAGTTAAGGCTGATTTATACTTGTGCGTTTACGCGTATTTGCGTCGCGAAGCAGAGAGGGGGACGTCCCATGAGCTAACTACACGTTAGGGAGAAAGCTGATTGGTTGATGGGGAGGTGTGTCTGATTGCGTATACAGAAACAGTTTAATGAGACGTGACTTTTTTTTTTTTTTAGTGCATTTAATCAAATTCAGATTAATATTGTTTAAATCAGAATAATACTGTTCAAAGTATATCAGAAGTGTAAACAATAAAAATTTTCCCTTGTCGCATGCAGTACTTTTGCTCTTCTATAGATCAGCTCGTCCTCTGGTAGTCCATTAAAAACCATAAAACAGCTCGTGACAGAAACGAATGAAAAATGCTCTGTAAAAACCTCAGTTTGAACATATTCACTCTATTAGTTTCTCAGACCGGTGTCATTTGCCAAATATTTGATTATGAGTAATTTTCATTGAGGTTTTTTTTCTAATCAAGTAGTCGGTTATAATCGAGTATTCCAACAGCCCTAGAAAGGTTAGAATAGAAACTACTTTGCTGTAGTTTAAACAAGCATTTTCTTAACTGGCTCCCACATTTAGGGAGTGGAGTAAACACGTTTCAACTAAGATGAAAAGGAAAATGGCTCGCGGTTAGGTTGAAACTTCAGAATTAAATTTGGGGTTTGTAGCCTGTGTTGAGAGACGAGATGAGCGGGTGGGCTGCCTGCTGAGAGCGGGAACCTTCCTGCATATTGCACTCCATGTAAACAGAAAAGTTTGTCATCTGTTTGAGAATGCTTTCGTCTTGCACCATTGCCTTCAGCAATGATAAGTGATAGATGTTTGCCAAAGAGAAATAAAATGTTTCCATAGGATAGGACATGGAGGTTGATGGATCTTTGTGGAAGCACAGGTACTATTACACACTGCAGTCTCCCAAGCAGTTGCAAGGCAAGGCAGTGACATTGCTCTCTTCAAAATGTGGCATTCAGATTGTGCCGTATTTCCAGGATTTTTTATTTTTTTTTTTATGAGAAATGACCTGTCTAAGGGAAACATGCTCCCGACATTTTATCGTTGACATTTATAGTGGAGAATCACTGAAAGTAACAGATGATGATACAGTTCGTTCGAAAGAGAGACAACGGCACTAGGTGGAACATTGGCCTGTTTGTTTTGGGGAAATAGTACTCCTTTGCTAATTTCCCATTGATAAGTATCTGACAGCTCATAGTCAGGCACTTTATCTCCGGCTGAAGAAAATGGTTTCTTCAGAGTGTGAATTGATTTTGCAGGAAGCCGGTGCCACACAGCATCTGAAAGAGCTCACTGCGTTTTCTAAATTGCGCCCATTTTGTGGCTTTTTCTATTTGCATGTAAATTATCAATTACTGCTTTTGGCAGGCCTCCGCCGCCATACTTCTGTCTCCAATGAGCGAGTGCTGTTAGGAGGGAGCCGTGTTATTTCACCTTAACAAATCACTTTAGTACTCCCCTTTCCAGCTGCAATTACCAACCGTTTGCTCTGCTGGCTACATTGATTTTTTTTCTGCATGTCTCTGCACTTAGGCTGGTTGGGTTTTTTAAATTGAGAGTGTATTATGAGGAGGTAAGCTGTAGTTTAATGCCCTTCTCAATTCCAGGACGTCTAATTCAGTGGAGTCAGACTCGTGCAACTCCACCACTTGAGCTGAAGCGTTTAGAGTGAGAGCTGAATGAAAGACATGGTAGGTGCATGTTAGATCAATAAAGTCAGGTATATTTGTGTATTAAATCCTGAAAAGGAAGTTGGTAAGATGTGAAATTACAGGGTGCTGATTTATACAGATGAAGTGCCAAGTCTTCACTGGTTATGTTGAGCCAGCTCTGAGGGGGACTCAGTATGTACTTCAGAAGAACAGTAAGAAATGTTAAAACATGGCAGAGATTTTAAAAATGCTACTGTCTTTGACAAATGCTTGAAAAGTCGGTAGTGATTTCAGTGAAAGAAAGCTCACAGTGACATGTTTTTGGATAGTTTGTTCTTTGCTATCAGTCGTTCCTTATGGTTTATTTATTTCATTTACAATGCAGTAAAGTGAACATAAGGTACATGACTGGTGCATCGAATCTAGTAAACTTCAGCAGAAATGCTCCAACCAGGTATGAGTCAAGAAGTAAAAGCTGGTCTTTCTGGCATTTCAGCCATCCTTAGCTCAGCTTTGGCCAAGAATTAATGAATAAACATCAGCATGGCTGTGATTTAGAAAGAAATGTGGCTTATAGAGATATGGTACATTCGTAACCTTCAGAAAGTCATCCCCAGATAAATGCATGAAGCTAATTGTGCGTGTTAAACATCTTTCTTCACACTTGCACACACTTTAATAACACATGCAATGGGTGTTAACTTGAGCATGTGTTCTAGTAGATTTTTATGTGTTTTTAAGCTGTTTGTTCTTTAGTTAATATTCAGTGCCGGTGGAATGGTGTAGTGCTTTCAGTGTTGCTGAGTGTGTGTGTATATGCGCAGTGTGTTTTTCTGTCCTGACTTTCCCATCCAAATGCAATTGCAGACCTGCACCAAATTTTCTACTACATTTATTTCCTCATGAATGTTTGCATATTTCAGTGATTGCTTTCTAGTCGATTCAAATATGCAGAAATGACAGTTTCTCTCTCCTGGAGTGAAGCATGTAGTCATTTCACTCACTATAATTGTGTTTCTGTAAAACAGTCAATTGTTCCACTTGCACAAAGAACGGCGTAGGTTAACGGTGCTGTTTTGCATTGAAATGATACAGGATCCTCTTTCTAAGCTTTGAGATGGAGATCCTCAACATGCAGGTCTCAGAAAAATCCACTTAAGAAATTGTCAATTTTCATACACCTGGTTGAAAATGTCAATTTTCATAAACCCTGCATTTTATGAGTACAACATTTGAATAAAAACGATCAAGTAATATTACAGGTTAAAACGCTCACACAAAAAAGTAACTAGAAACTTACATATTAGATATTTTCATATTCGAGTAATACTTTCAGAAATAAAAGCTCGAGACATTTTATTTCAACAATTTAATCATATATTGTCAGCAGATCATATAAATAGCTCTATTGTGGGCCGCAACCTTATTAGATGTATGTAAGTTGTCAAGGATTGGTTGGAGACGGATGCAAGTGCAGTGTATTTTATTTAAAGTGCAACACACGTGAACAAGGATTAAGACTACTCAATATAAACACACAAACTACACAGACATGAACTATACATAAGCATGGCAAAGATATAACAACATGCAACCACACTACACACAACAGACACTAGAACAAGAGTGTTATACTAATGTGACTTAAATACTAGTGCTCATTAACCCAAAATGTGAATCAGGTTCAAACAGTCATATGACATGAGTGTTGTGATCAGGTGAGATGCAGTGGCTGATGGGAATCGCAGTCCTGCGCTGTATTTGGTGCAGCCATGTCATAAATAAATTCAAATATATGTGATATGTGTCTCAATCTAAATTCTAGGTTTCTAACTTGCTTATAGACTGCTTACCAGGATGTGTGTTAAACTCAGCAGTATCGTAACCCAAGTACAATCCAAATATGTTACCTACTACTCCACACAGGCAACTACTAATCTTTTACATGCATTAATTTACGAGTACAAGAGAGAAGATGGCCGGAAGGTGGATTAGCTACTCTAACTTGTCCCTACATGTAAATGCGTGTGTGTATGATGGACCATCATACAGGCTGTATTCCTGCCTGCGTTCCCGGGATAGACTCCGGATCCAGTGACCAGGATAAAGTGGATACTGACGATGAATGAATATTTTCATCCAGTCTCATTGACCATTCTCAGTTGGATGTAGATCGTTGTTGTTGGAATTGTGCTTGACGGTATTCTCAGACCTTGACCTATCTGTACTAGCATGAGGATATTTTTTGATGCAGACTATAAAGCACTTCTGTAAGTCGTTCTGGGTAAGGACGCCTGCCAAAAGCTGTAAATGTAAATGTAATGTAAATGTTGTAACTAAGCAGTAGTTAAAAACATGCTGGGTGCTATAAGGAAAAGAAACGGTTTGTTCCACAGCACATAAGTAGAAAACTGTCGTAGTAGATAGTAACTATGCGTTGCCATATAAAGGTGTAGATGCTACGCTTAGAGGTTTCAGAAAAAAGTGGTACAATACATCACTTATCCAAGTTAGTTTAAGGATTAAAAGTTTCAGATTTGTTGAATATTTGGTGCAGCATCAGTATCTCTTGCTAAAGACATGACGTTTAGCTGGCTGCCAGATAAAGTACTATACTGTCTGTGAACTGACCGTGGCAGTGCAGCTGATTTTCTTTTTCACCACGTTTTCACTATGCTCTCAGAGGAGGACACGTGTGTCTGGTAGTCTAAACTGAGGCAGTAGGCCACTCCATCCAGTTAACAGCTATCTCAGCCTGGTGCTGTGACAAGAGCTCATCATTATCACCCTCAGATTCTTCTTACACGGTGCTGCTTGACCTTACTTATTGGAAGGAAAGCTATCTCTCTGACTCGCGCCAAGAAACTTTAGAGTCTTCACACTGCCATTATTTATATTTCTGTAGAGTTAATAGTGACTTAATAGGCTTATCCGTCAATGTGCTATGAGTTGTGAGATCAGTAAATTAGATTTGACGATGACACGCACCACCATACATGTTTATGGCGCTTGCGTGCTTATATAAAGTGTCTCCTTCTCTCACTGGCGCTGTCCTTAGTTAGCAGTGAACTGTGAAGGAGCTTAGCCAGGCATTCAGGAAACCTATCACATTAAACTGTAGTAACTGCTATATGTAATGAATTTCGGATTAGGAGCGACAAAGCGGCTCTAGAGTAACCTTTTTGGAAGGACACCGTGGAAGAGAGGGAGCCTTGGGGGCATGTGATTCCATGCCATGCCAGCTGCTTGCAGTTAAAGACTTGCATTTGTAGCTCAAAACTCCCCTTCCTAGCTTTTAACAAAATGTGCCCCACCCAAACCACACAGGACACATCATTAGCACAGAGGTCGCGCGTGTGTTCGAGCTAAGTGAAGTCTGGCTGCTCAGGAACGTTTCATGGAAGGTGCTTGCATTTTGAGCCGAGTGTAACGTGTGCTTTATCTGGTTGCAGGTGTTCTGGAGGCCGGTGTAGCTCCGAGCGGGGAGAGACGGAGCTTCCCCACCGACTCTATGAAGGGAGGGGAGGGGGAGGGGGGGCCACTCAGCACACTGCAAGCCTGCACTGCGAACAGGTTGGAGTGCCTTTCCATTTTTATGTAGCTTTAAAACATTTGTTGAGGACATGGGGCCATTAAATTTCATTCTGGGACCCCAATTTGAAAGGCCTTCTCTTCTTGTTTTGCATCTTGATCTTTTGAGATCTTTTGAGTGTCTTGTTTTAATACCTGCCATAGAGAAATCGCGATTCTTAGAAATGCGGTTTTGGCGGCTGAAGGTCTAGCAGATGTTCTTGCATTATTGTAAACGTAGCATGATACTTTGAGGTAAACATATGGATCGAGCGCTAGATTGGAAAAAGTGCTCCATCTGTCCAACTTCCTCCATGAACAAATTCTCAAACACAAACAAAACTTCCAGTGGTGTTCTGATTAAATTTGTGGCACCAGGCTCGACTCCAGAGCCTTCAAACAGTTTTTGTTTTTGGTGCAGTTTTCTGTTCTATTTGCTGTGAAATGTTACAGGAAGTTTGTTTGCAGTGTATCATGAGCATGACAAGTACCGGGTTCATTTGAGTCACCCGCGGGCCTGAAGGTAGCATGTGGCCAAGGCGTCTGGTAGTGTTTACGTGCAAGGGGCTGCTGCCTCCATCCGAATCTGGCTCACGTCTGTGGATGCCGCGGGCCCTCGGGGCCCCAGCACCTGCAGAATGGAACAACAGAGTTAAAAAAAAACAGGGAGGAAGGGGGAAAAGAGGGGGCGAGAGAGAATCAAATGACAGAGGCTAATGCTTTGTGCTGCAAGTGTTTGCTTTTCTCTTTGATTTACAGCAGGAACATTTGTTATGACTTGATAAGGTGACATGATAGTCTGTATTGACACTGTTGAACAGCCAAGGTGATGTTGTTTCGTAAACTTTCATTTCTCTGTTATGGCTGTTTTTTTTTTTTTAAATTTGTTTTCTGTCTGCACCTGGCATCTTTGAAATGACTCTTCAGTGCCTTATGAAAGGATTTAAAAAGAATACATTTATGTAGATTTTCTCTGAGTTATCTTTTTAGCAAGAGATTAGGCCGGGCCAAGGCAGGGAGAGAGGGGAAATAAATAAATAAATAAACAAATAAATAAATAAATAAGGACAGTTGCGGTTAATCTCGCTTAGTGTAGTGTGAATGCAGAGCAGTGCCATGGCCTGACAAACATCTGCCTCACACACAGCCGAGTGGGATCAGCTAAAGCGATTAGTGCGCTAACGTCAGCCTGCGGAGACTGCACTTGCTACAAAAGCCAGAACGCCAGGCTCTCCTCCCACACTCCACCTGGAGCACTGACATATACACACATACACACAGAGTGACTCTAGTGGCTGTTGCCACACACTTCAGCAGCGCTGCACCACACACTCTGATACTGATCAAAGCGATGTATAGCTGTGAAGATTGAACAATCTGTTTATGATAACAGATATGCTTATCGCAGCTTTTTTTTCCTTTAAATGTCAGAAGGGCTTTTTTTTTTTTTTATTTGTTTTTTTATTAATTACAAAGTATGTAATGAAAAGTGCTGTTCCTCGGGGCATAATTGTTATTTTACACTTCCTTTGCACTCAGATGGGGCCTCTTTGGGAGACATGAAATCTTTCCGTTGTGACTAGCAAAAGGGTACTGTATCCTGCCCAGGCTTTCACAGATAACCTCATTAAAGGGAAGGAGGGGTGATATTTCCTGCAAGGGGTTCTCTGCTATTTCTTTCATTTTTTCTTCTCTGCCTCTCATGCAACCTTTTGACCTCCTGTCTCTCTTTCTCTCTCTCTCTCTCTCTCTCTCTCTCTCTCTGTCTCTCTCTCTTTCTCATTTTGCTTTAATATTAAAGCCTTGCTCAGTGTCTAACTGTGTATAACTATATTATGAGTGTGTGTGTGTGTGTGTGTTGTGTAGGGATAGTGGATCTGCGCTTCACATGCATAGTCTCCAGTATTCAGTCACGCAACATAATTCTGCACCATTATCTTTCATCCTTATGTTTTAGAATGAGCCATAATAGACTTGTATTTTTTTTTATTATAAATAAAGATGACTTGAGCATGATGATCTCAGGGTGATATGAAGAAATTTCTTACTAGAAGTGTGTTCATGCAACACGGTGTACATGATTAAGGAAAAGGATGTCAACACTCGCAGGATTTGCTAACATCTCAGCTCCTCTTACATGTAGGACATGAGTCCAGTTTGATTTTTTGCTCCACATGTGGTCATTGCTAGTACAAACTGTGTTCATCTGAGATAAATAAGGCTAAAGTTTTTGCTCTACTTATCATGTTTTTGCAGGTTTGAGGGAAGGTTGATTCTACCTTTGAGTGATACACAAGGTTCTTTTCCAAGGGACAAAACACTGGTCAGAATTAACACCGCATTAAAACCATTGTAGGAAATAAGTTTGGAACTATATGTGTGCAATATTTTCTTTCACTTAATAAGTTTGAAACTATATGTTTGGAACTATATGTGCGCAGTACTTTCACTTAATTAAAAACAAACTGTATTATAATGCTAATCTTTGCATCCTGTCAGTGTTTTTGTATGTTTGCTCATCACCTGTTTTTAATTCATAGCACTAGATCAACAATACTGAAATACATGTACATGCATTAGTATTAGTGTTGGGGTATTTTCTAAAAGTCTAAAAGTTTTGTCTGTTTGCCAATTCCTAATCAGAGCGAGACTGAAACCTTGCTTTGTTTGCTATTTAGTTTGATTCACTTTTAGACTGTGCATAATTAAATAAAGCAAAAAGCAAAAAAAAAAGGAAAACATTTTCTATGGGGCCTGTGTGAAGGAGCGAGACTGAACATCTACCCATAAAACTTTTTTATTCACTGGTCAGGAATAAAAATGTAAACACACGTTGTGCAAGCTTGAAATAATGGAAATCAAACAAACATGGAAAACATGGAGCTGATACTATATACATTGTACTAAATAAATCAGCCCAAATATCCAGAACACATACTCGAACTTTATGCAGCGCTCTAACACTATCTGCTGGCTTGTTGCACTTTGATGAGTTGAATCAGGGTTAGCTTGCGAGCAGCTCGAGGTTTGTTGGAAGCAGACTGAGAGTGTCTCTCTCAGGCGACTGGTTGTTTTAGTCTGCTCCTGAGTTTGCAGCAGCGCACCAGGGTTCAGTTCAGATGGATAAAACACTGCATATGTGAAAGTGCCCTTTGTCTCCTGTCAACGTAGCGCATGCAGTAAATGTGGGACAGGTCTAACTATCTCAACACCTCAGTACTGCAGCGAGTGCTCTCCTTCCTTGGATGTCCTTCAGTGTGCTTTAGGAGGAAGCTGAGAATGGCATCCCTTAGGACTCTGCATCTGTGCTCTCTCTATGCAGATGACAGCAGCATGTAGGGAGCGAGAGCAGGGAGGCTTGTCTTATACGTCTTATAGACGTCAAGGTTTGCAGTAGAAAGTGTCCTGAGACTGACTCGAAATTGCTGGTGTTACAAAATGGGTCGCTAGTGTTGTGTATTTCTTGAATTTGTTGTCAAATGCAGTGTTTTGGATAATGCTTGAGAATACTTAAGAATAGTAAATGAAATGATCAGTATAACTCCAATATGTTCTGCATATTCTGTAATATTAAGTTGCTAACACATAATTCCATTGGTTTGGTTTAGAAAGTCAGTCTTGTTTAAAATACATGTATGAACATATTCATTCTGAAACTGAAGTATAGTCATTCGTCGTCTATTACTCACAAGTGGGAAATAACATTTGAGCCATTAGATGGACGCAGACGTACGCCACCACTGACATGAAGTTATATGATTACAGAAGATGTTTTCTGTTGGCCTGTCAGGCAGTTCAGCCATGATGAATGAATGTAATATACTGTGCATCAGGAGTGGACACATTCATTAATGGGCCTCCATAATTTGCGCGATACACTTAGAATGCTACAAGCACACAGCATCTGATTGCGTCTGAATGATCTAATCTCGTTGTGTTGCCTCTGCCCTCCATACATGTCAGTACGCAGGAAAACAATGTGCTCATTTGAATAATATCACAAATGGTGTGGTTCCTGGCAGCACCCGGCCTGAGCTGAGTGAGTGGTGCCAACCCTCGAGGTTTGACTGAAGAGAAATAAATCACAGCCCTTCTCACAATTGCAAACCTGTGTGCTATTCATCTGCACAGGATATGCGAATTACTTATCTGAATATGTCTTCAGATAACATCGCAATCTCGCGGGGTTGTTCAGTCAGAGATTGATATTTTCATATTCTCTAAGCACTACAGAGTGTGTTTGGAAGGGGTGGTATAATTGGAGTGTAATTTTGAAATTGAGACTATCAAAGAGACGGGTGTGGGGGGGTTGGTGGGCTGGAGTGGAGCTCTGTGTTATTTGTGTCCAGCTGAGCCTTAATAAAGCTTGAAGCTTTGAGAACATACCGTTTTGCTCAGCTACACACATTCTATGAATTTCTCTTACTTATTTACTAATAATTGCGGCAGCTGAGATCAGTATTACTGTCTGGCACAGAGAGCTCGATTTGATTTACATATATAGTTGCTGGATGGCAAGCTTGAGCCCATTATGATTTGGCTTGCTCTTTGGCCTGAATTTATTGCACTTCCAGCTTTTATGTGCCATTCAAAGCAGGCAGCATGCGCCATATTATAAGCTTTTTGTTTTGCTTGTATCTGACATCTGTCATTTTGATGCCTTATATTCCGTGTCCTTGCACTGCTTCACCAGTTGTATATTTTGGCTGTCTGTATCACAGACTTGAGCTCTTTCTGAACTCCATAAAGACAGACAGGTGTGGCAGGCTGTTCTGTTCCTCCTGTTTGGGACTTGGCTTCACGTCTGATCAGGGCTTCCAGCAGCACCTGCACATGTGGCTGCGTATCTCTGGCACTAGCAGATCTACCGAAACAAAGCAATTAAGTAGATGCAGCATGGGGAAAATATTTTATGGATTCAGTAAGGATGTGTGTGAATGCGCGAGAAGAGGGAGGAATGTGGTGAGCGTTATAAAAGCAGCAGGAGATTCGCTATCTGAATGGAAATGATTTCATCAGCAGCGAGGCCTCCTCCAGCTCCACTCTGTCCTGAGGTAGGACGGATTGAAAAGCAACCAGCTTGCGTTTAAGGCCTGCATATTTGTGTTAATGAAGCACAGAGTGAGAGAATGGTGTGTCTAATTAGCAGAAGGTACTGAAAACTAGCTATTATACACAGTTTCCTCTGATTGCATTGGGAGGATAGTGCGCAGCATTTAGCATTTCAGGAACACGGGAAGGATACAGACTGTTCTTGGAAATGATTTGGATGCTGTGCAGGTTTGCTGTAAACTAATGCAGATGTTTAGATGTTTAAGATTAGCACCAAAATGAATTTGTAGCATGTTTTCTTTGAGTGCTGTGAAATGTGAACACGGTCGAAGTCAGGTTTCAAACCTCGCCGTAGTGACGTTTTGTGCAACTATGAATGACACACGTTGTGGATTTTCTCTGGCATGTACATACACATAAACAAAGCCAATCCCACTGTTCTGAGAAGCAAATAGTTGCATGCCAGGATAAGTTGCAGTACACCGTTGCCCTGTCCAGACCAACATAGCGGAGAGTGAATTATTCTCAGCACCGTGACCTGCTTAATTGATAACGTCTGAGGCTGTCTCCGGGTTAGGTAGGAGGCTCCAGCAGCCGCTCCAGCCCCATCCATCTCGCATACTCATGTCCAACTGTTGGCCTGACCTCTCGCTTCAGCCGCAGACAAGCAGTCAAAGTGCTTAAGCTTAGAAAGAGATAGTGAGGGAATGAGCGAGAGAGAAAGAAAGAACGACAGAAAGACAGCAGCAACATTTAGACAGCTGCACGCGCAGTGTCATGTATCCCTGTCTGTCAGAGGGGGATATTTCTGTCTCCTTAGTGTGGCCCTCAGGCTTCCACACGCGCCATCTCGATGTCATCACCGTCACCCTGCTGTCGTTGGCTAAAAAGGCCTGCAGTGCGAGTGTGGCCTGCGCAGGCTTAATTGGAGTGAGCCAGAAAGGCAGTTTGACTCATCTAAAATTACTGGGAGCAGTGTACTTAATGGGAAAACGCAGAGGGACGACAGTAAGGTCATGATACCACCACATGCAGCGGCACATGGACATGCGGTTTCAATAATATGTGATGGAGATTAGAAAGATCATAAGCAGATTTGCTATAAGCGTATAATAATCGTGCTGTTGGTCTGTGTGGCCTCCTACATAACCCGGAATAGGGAATCTGCTCGTCAGTTTTGTGTCGGTTTTCTCACTCCAGAGCTGGGCTGTCGCCGCTCACATTCCTGACAAAGGAATGCTGCTGCATGCTCATTTCTCTTTTACAGTCATGCTGGCACGTGTGAGCAGCAGAGTATCAGAAATGTCTCAACTGTGGGAGCAGAACTGAAATCAAAGCAGCAAGAGGCAAGATTTTTTTGTCAGAGCTGCACACACACCTGTGCTGGAGAAAACAGACTAACCTAGCTGGCCACCGGCGCGACCAGCATAATGCACGTGCAATCAGCAAAGCATGCTAGCATGGCCTTGATGGTTGACCAGCTAAACCTTCAGAACACCAACACTAACCAGCATGTTTTTTTTTTTTTTTCCCTCCGGAGTCCTCTTCCATGCTCAGTGTTAGAGTTATGGCTTGAAGTTTGTGCCATATGCCTAATATATCACAAAAAGTAATCATGTTTGACAGTGAACTCTCGAAACTCTTCATTTTCTGATAAATACATCCATAAATTACAGCCTTCCTTCCCAAACCCTGTTATGATGTATAAGTATGAGATTTGTTTATTATGCTAGAAATTGATAACTGGAGGGCGATTTTGTTTTCTAAAGATCGCCTCGTAACCCTCATGACTCAGAAGCTTTCACTGTGAAATGTGATGTGGGTGTTTATGCTTTTTTCGGTTAATATGGCTATCTGTGGGGGAAACCTGACCTGGGCGCCCTGTTCTGATGAGCCAAGTGTGTATTGCAGCTGCAGAAACACTCGCTCCGAGCTGCAGGGACATGCCAGTATTTTCATTCCTCACTCAAGGCATTTCCGAGCACTAACAAAGGGAGAATGAGGTGATGAAACAAGGGAGGAAGCAGCTTTCCGAAAGAGGCAAATTATTTTGTGTGCCTGCACTGCTGACCTCGCTCCAGCAGGAGCAGTTTGCTTCTGCCAACACTTTGGGGCTTTTTTTTCACTACTTTCACTCCTGTTTTGTGACATTTGTGAGTAATTAGAGCTCCTTTGTTGCTGTGTGGGATTTGTAACAGTAGGAGTAAATCTGGAGCCTTCGATTGTTAATTTTGACATTTTTGGGTAGATCCTTCTTACTCATACATTAAAGGAGTTTTTTTTTGGACCAGAATTAAACACAATTTTCCCCTCACCTCAAATGTGTCCGATCTGTTAAGACATGTTTGGTGTCTGAAGTCGACTGGCGCTATGAGGTTACTGTAGCTAACCATTGCACAAACTGCATACTCCAATCACTATCATTCACTCAGGCCTCAGAAAGCATCTGGCCAAACACACCTTTCATAGTTTCATAGAATATCTGTATTTTTAAAATAATTATACAGGTGAAACGTTATTATAGAAATCATGTAAATCATGTCATTCCATAAAAATATGAAAATCAGTTAGATTTTCTGAAAAAGAAAGTGATTGATGACTTCATGATGGCTACTACAACTGTAATGTGCCTTTTTCTGCTTTTATACATAACAGTGTATAAAAGCAGAAAAAGGTGTCAGAAACAACGTAGGAGAATATGTGCATGATTATGTAATAGTTTAATGTTGTCTGAGGTGAGTGTGATGATTTTCTTCCTTGCTGGCTACATTAGTATCATGTCTACAGTACGAATATAAAGAAGCAAACTTTAAACACCACACGCATGTCTTGGCTAATCAGCTACTTTTGTTCGAAAGAGAAAAATGCAAACTTCATTTTTTTCTCTGAACCATTCCTTAAACAGTTTTAAATATTACACTGTTTTCAACTCCATTACTTTATTCTTACCTTTTCTAATACCATATTACAGCTCTTTGACCTGTCAGGTTACAAGCTACTGCTGAGGTCAGCATCTTGAGAGTCACCTTTCCACAGGGAATTAGAGCTGTTTTAATCCCTTCAGAAGCAGCCATCTACCCTCTAATGGACGCCAGCTTGAGGAATGCTGCAGTCTGAGCTGGAATCTCGCTCATCTTTGCTGAGTTAGACTCAATCTCACCCCATTGACTGTGGGGGAGGCGCCTGCTGAGGGCTGACACTGTGAACCTTTGACAATTAGATGCCAATAAACAGGATTTGGCTCTGCAGATAAAATAGGCCTGGTAATTGTTAGGTGTGTATAGTGTGAGCTGTGGAGGGTGGCCCACTATGGTTCCATGCGCTTCTCTGCCCGGTGTCACACATGTGAAAGTGTCGGTCAGTCCCCTGCCTGTGTGCATGTCTGTGGTTGTCTGCTCGATTTGGCCCAGTGCTACGGCTTGGCCCAGTGCTGCTAGTTGGTAGTGTTGGCCGCTTGCCTGTCTTTCTGGAGTTTGAATGAAAGAGCCATTGTGAACTTGTGGGCTACCGTGGCATTTTGCAGCTGCCAAGCTAAGTAATTAAAAATTCCCACATATATGTTTTTCGGTGCTGAAACTCCAAGAATTGAAAGACGCAGATCGTAGGCGATATATCAGGAGCCAAATTAGTAGATAATAATTGATTATAAATGAGGTCTATAGGCTGTTCTGCTCATTTGTTTAGCACTGTTGACAGTGTGTAAGACTAACTTCACATATGTTGTTATTGTATACAGTGTATTTTCATAATGAGGTCCTCTGCATCCTCTTGCCATTCTCTTTCAAAATAAAACAAGCCAGTTTGGTCCTTAGCTAGAGAGAACAGATTTGTGCCCTCCCTGGGGACACGTGGAAGAGATCACGAGTGTGTCGTCGTGTGCTTTTGTCAAACGACTCTAGATTGAAATTCAAATGTAATGCCACAATGAAGTTTGATACTTTATGCTGCTGATAGCTTTCATTCCTCCTTTGATAACCCTTGTAGCTTTGCTTCTCCCCGTCATTATCGTATTCAGCTGTGTACTGCAGACCGCCTGCTGAAAGTCTGTTTTCTCTCTCGGAGTCCTACATTACGCTCATATGATCAGCGGGTGTATATAACTGTGTGTGAAGGTAAACAAAAGCTTATTCTACACACAAAGGAACCTGTGAGTTAATTAGTGTTGAATGTCTGCAGAATGGCCATCTCATGCTGAGCTTGATTTTATGTTAAAAAAAAAAAAAAAAAAAAAAAACAATTAAAATGATGCAAAAAATAAACTAAAAAGGAACAGGAACCCATCCCTCTAGCGAGCCGGGCCCTAAATGAATCTTTCAGATGTGTGAGCTGCTTGTTTTGCTGGCCGCGCCGCTTAATGGCATCCATTGGAGATTAATCCTGTTGTAAGATGATCACAGCATAAATGACATTCTGCAGAGAGTCTCTTCTCTTTGTCTTTACTCCATGTGGCAGAGAGACAAAGCCAAAAACAGGCAGAATTTATTTCACCTCTAGAGGCCCCTAAATAAACAACTTGCAAATCAGTGCCTGCTTTTGTTGTGTAATTTTGCCATTGCACACAGCTCTGTGATAATGTTTTGCAAGCAGAGCTCTTAGCATCAATATTAGGTCAGGGGGAAAAAAAGCATATGCCCACATTCCATTTTCCTCTCTGGTTATTTATAAAATGCAGTCAGTACATTAAACCTATCTCGCACGCGGACAAATTTAGTGTCACGAGAGAATGGAATGCCAAGCTTGGCTATGATCTGAGGAATATTCATATAGTACTGACAGACCAGTCACTCTAGTAACAGAGCTAAAAAATTATTTCTTTGCAGAAAAGTGACACATCATATTTGAGCGCATTCAAATTCTGAAAATAGGAACTACACAATATGAGTGATGGTCAGTGGAAGTGTGGAACACCTCAACGGATATGTGTGTGTGTGTGTGTGTGAGTGAGTGAGTTAGTGAGTGAGTGTGTGAGTGAGAGTGTGTGTGTTGTACCAGTTCACCCTTTTGGCTGCACCTGCACTAATTGTATGTGTGCAGCTGTGATGAGAGTGCAGTGCTCCAGCTGGGAGTGCTTGTTGAGCTGCCACACAAGCCTGGCGAGCTAAACACCCCAGTAAGTCCCTCCTTGACTCAGCTAATGAGTGTGGAGCACAGACAATACAGGCCAATCCAAGAGCCCATCTGAGCACCGGCGCAGTCCAAGAACCGGGGGAGGTCCGCCTTAGATGTCTTTCCATTTGTGTTCAGTCAGTGCGAAAGTGTGGATAATCAAGCCTAAGCAGTGTGTGCCTTTTCTTTCCACGTTCCTTTTCCCCTTTCATCATCAGTATACTTTACTCTTGTATCTTATTGCTTTGCATCTACACATCAATTTTTGTGCCTTAAGGTGAGTAGGCCTTGTGTGAGTGAACCGCTCTCTTATTGGTGTTATAACTCTGCTGTTATAACAAGCTAAAGGCACTCTGAGACAATACGGGATGCACCATTAGAAATCTGCTTAAATAACCTAAGTGAACCAATTAAAGCAGTAGTGGTTCATGTGAAATCTGGAGCAGTAGCAGTCCTTAGGGAATAACTATGATTCTTTTGCCTAAACCTTATTTTCAGTAAGTCCTTAGGTTGAGTAAATCCTGTAGACACTCTCCAGAGGATGTGAATAAAACCAGTGGAGGTTCTCTGCTGTCATATTTCACACACACACACACACACACACACACACACCCCAGCACCAAGTTTTAGTGTGTGATAGGACAACTGGCTAACATGTATTAATTAAGTAGATTTAATTTCTCAAACATAGGCAAATATATGAAAGGGTGACATTCGTCAGGCAGATTTGTATTTGTATGAGTGACTCTGTGGAGAAAGACATGACCTGACATACTGTATAAATTCTAGGACAGTATCAGAAGACTGACACTTCTCAAATGCTCAAGCACAAACGAGAAAGAAATACAGTCACCATAAACAAGGCTATTAATACTTTGAGCATGAGCCCATTAGAATATCAGCAGTTTCACTTATCCGATAGCTGACTTGAAATATTGATATGTAATTACAGCCGGGTGGGAATGAAGAGAGCGATACGACGCATTTAAAGAAATAAACACCATTGCTGATTGGGACTGGACAAAAAAATTGTATTAAAATTGTGTTTGTGATTCGTTTCTCAGCGCAGTTCGATTCAGCGTAGATCCTGCAGCATTTGCACTCGGCCGACATTACATAAAACACAGCACCACTATTCCCCTTACTCACAGTGATCAGTGACCATTCACGCTGTACCATGTGACATCGCTCAGCAAATCTACTTGAATTAGAAAATGACCCAAATGCCTGCTTGCAGTGAGAATTTGCCTCCACAAATGTTTACTATTGTGAACTGATTATGTCATTTCCCAGTTACTGAACAAATGAAATGTACAAACTGAGTGAACAGGGTGAGTGAATCATGGCTACACACACCGTCTTGCTCAAATCTTGTCAGTGACACGTTACACATAGAGCGCTTTGCTCTTTATCATGACCAATTTTCTCATAAGAGGCTTATAAGTTATAAGAACAGAAACATTGCCACAACTTCTTATTCAACCAGCTGTTAATATTTCTGGTTTCTTATTAACTTTGAGGGGATGCGCTTGGCACCCGAATATGACTAAAGTTTTATACTAAATAGAAGTTATTTTTTCTCAGGATTTAGTCAAAATAGCTTCTGGGCCATTCAATCAGTAATTCAAAATGCACACAAGTTGTCATTCACAAACGTCCACTAAGAAAATGTCATTAACATGATTAACTCCTGTTATGTTAAATTTAATAAATATGCAAATTGTTCATTAAAAAATTTTGCCAAAGAGTTGTGCTTGTGTCAAACAGTCAGGAGTATCATGATCACAAGTCTAAGCCTCCTATTTCATAATCATACAGCCATATTGCTGAGTCTCTCATCAGGAAATCTGATGTTTTGATGCTTTGGCTTTTACTACATATTACACTGCTAAGAGTTGCTCGGGGATGCTCTATAATCTCAGTAATCGTGAATATGGTTCGCTGAATTGTTACACTTGGTAATAAAGATGCATTGAGCTGATATTGGTATTGAGTTAAAATTGGTGGATCAGTATTAGATCATTACTGACATATTTTCCTTATCCATTGCATATATATTTATACACGCCAAGCAATTATTTTCTTCTCTCTGTTACATAATTTAATTTGAGTTAATATTTTAATGAATGTGCAAAATGTTTAATTTAATGAGTAGCACACATGAGGGGCATGTAAGATTGATGTAACTACCTTTGAAAAAATTTTTTTTTTTTGATGTTGTATGGGTTGGATGGGATTTTTAGATTGATGCTGTTGTTTGTTTTTAATGATACAGACCTGTTTTGTGTATTAATCGTCATCAGAGTTTGCTTGTTATTGGGATACGGAATCATCTGCCTCCTTACCATGAAGCTGACAAATATATTATTGAAATCCGATATATTATTGAGAGGGAGATTAAAACATTGCATAACACATGTTTGTCAAGCCTCTTTTTAAATATTTCCATCAGTAGTTTGGAATCAGTGTATACAGTATGTGAATTATATGTGAAATAGATCTGAATTAGTGGGTTGTGCTTTTTCTGTCGTTGCTCACGCTGGCAATTTATGAGATGTGATATCCAGCCATATTTGCGTAGTTGTGGTATGCTGCTTTCTTTAATCAGGTTAACCATCCACACTGTGTTGGAAAACTGTACAAAATTGATGCACGGTTAAATTATTATAATGGTGTTGCTTTGCTTAGGTGTTTACACAGTATGCTTTGTTTCTCCATTCCAGATCAGCTCTATGATTGATGAGGATATAAGAGTGGATTTGCTAAACACTAAACAAAGAAACCTACTGCGTCCTCTGGTAAGGTTCTTGATTGATGATCCTTCACTGCTCATTTCTCCTAATGACTCTCACTCCAATCACAGATTTACAATCATGCGTGCTTCTTGCATGGCGTGATTGCTTTCTGAACCTTCCCTACTTGTGTAATTGCTGGTTAAAACAGGAATGCATGGATTGTGTTGTGTAAGGTAATATTTCCTGAGCGCTGGCAAATGACAAATTCATTTAGTGTTTTTGAGTAACAGCAGAACACACTGTACAACATGAGTCATAATTAGCAGCAGGGACTCTCAAATCGCACTGCCTCTTTGTTGTTTCTCCTCACAACGCTAGTGTCAGTTTTTCTACATCATTATTAATGACAGGCGGAATTATTGAGATGAGAGATTTACTTTAAAAATGTCAGTGTTGCATCAATGCCTAAATAGTGTTAAACCAGTCTGGGGCCTTTTTTTAGGAATGCAGACCCTGCCCATGCCATAGCCTTGTATATGACCAAGGCCATACTGTATACATGGCATCTGCATTATGCTAACGAGCGCATGACGGTGGCACCGCACCTAGCCAGGTTTCTAGGAGAGAGAGAAGCGACCTGTAAATTAGGGATGCAACCTGTGATTTGTGCCAGAGAAAAGAAAGAGAGAAGCTGGGAAGAACATTGAGTCATGCATATCAGATTATCTTCCCCCTCCCAGCCCTCTCTCTCACTTTACCAAATTTCTCTTATCGTCTTCAACGAGCAGACTTGCACACAATCTGGGCTGTGTGTTTCCAGTCACATGAGAAACAGAGGTGCTGACGAGCTGGAATGCTTGGCTTGGTATTTCCTGACGTTTCATAAACACACACACACACACACACACACACACACACACACACACACACACACTGTTTGTTCATTTACAGATAGTGGCTGTCACAAAATGGCCAAAATAAGTAGGTTTTCATTCACTTGCTCTAGGATTAGGCTTTGCAGTTGAGTGAACTGTATTTAATCATCAGGTATAATTCACAATGCCGTTACCGCCTGACACACTGAGTGCATACTTTACAGTATGATCCTCTTGACTCTGCATACTCAGGGTGTAAATTGCTGATCCTCTCAAATATATAGAAGATCCCTCTCTGCCTGTAATTCTCTGCTAGGAGAATATTGTGACTTGTGTCTGCAAGTACGTGAAATCATGTTACACCTTACTTCATTTTCTCTAGCATATTTTTTTCCAAACTAAAATGAAGAACCTTTCCCCTTGCTCATACCCATTGCAGTGGGTGATTGCTAAAGATTATAAACCAATTAGCCTGGTAATTATACATAGCCGACTCCTCACAAGAGAAGAAATGATTTTGGGATAAAGCATGATTAAATTTATCCATGCTTTGTTAAGTGCTACATTAATTTATGTAAGTCTGAGTGTAGATGCAGTGTGCAGTCCTAAAAGGTTTGAGATACTAATTAGAGGTTCTTTAGTAGTAATGGAAATGTAGCACTTGCATGCTGTGATGTATCTGTTATCAGTAAAGAATTCTTGTCGTATAACAATGTGCTCTGCTTAATGCTCACTTCCACAAGCAGGGGAATTTCCACTAGGCAGAGGGAGAGAAATGGGTTATACAAGGAGCAGGTCAGTGGTGTTTGTACCTCACTGTGTGTGTATTTGTGTATGTGTGTGTGTGTCTATGAATAATGGAGCCATTCTTCAGCTGTCTGGGAGCTGCTGTTGTACAGTGGTGGTGTGTTTGGTGGGCTTGCTCTAGGGTCTCCTTTAAATAGCTTTAACCCTCAGCTGTAGGAGGCCGAGTTGCGACAGAAACCTACAGTCCGAAACTAAAAACACCAACGTTACCCATTCAACCAAATCCTGAGTGATGTGGCTGCGGATGGTGAACTAGACCCTGCTCAATATTTAGGATTGATTTTGTTTTTATTTTGTATGTATTGAAGCATTACAATAAATTGTTCTTACATTTTATTTCTTTAAAAATATAGAAAATAGCTTGTGGGGTAAGCTCGTGTGTTGTTTCCTGTTTTAAGTAGGCCACTGATTTTGGACCGGGTGCAGGAACAGAGGCTTGTCATGGAAAAAATCATAATAAATTAATTCATAGTAATTCTATACCATGCCACATTGTTGACTTAGGATTTGCTTTGTCGACAAATCTTGTTAATCTCAGGAAGAGGAAACGTGGGTGTAAAGTCACCAAGGGCAACCCATGAGTGGCATCACTGAAGGAAACCAACTATGAAAACAAATCAGATTTTTTTTTTTCTCTTTCAGAAAGCATGTTAAACAGAAATCCTCTACCGGTTCCACTGGTTTATGTGAAGTTCTGGTTTTTATTTTAAACACCATCAAATAAGTCCATGCTGGATAATATGTGCCTGAGACCTGCGACAAAACCTCTCTGGCTATTGATGACTTCCCCCCTTTGGAGTAGTGACTTTCAGTGTTCACCACATGGGCTTCGGCTTTGGCTAAGTGAGTGTGATCAATGGTCAGATGGATAATAAAGAACGTGCGTGAATTCGCCAGGCTCACTGCGCACTGGTGCCCCTGAGCTCCAGCCACATCCCGGCTTGTATACTTTTAACCTTACTCAAGCAGATAAATGGCTCTCGAGTCCACCATTCAGAAGGGATTGAGGATGTAGAGCAGAGACAAATAGCATTAGTGGGAAAAACAGATCCGAGTAGGAGGCAGTCACTGGATCTGTTAGCGCACAGACACGCATGTAACCATGGAGCAATTTGATCTGACTGATCTTGTTTGGGACGAATCATAACATTTACTCCGATGTTCGAGGTTTCTTCTATTACCTGTTAGCTGTGGTTGACCTACACACCACTAAAGCACCGAAGCTCAGTCTCTCTCTAACTCAAGCCACTGCTACACCATAGCGTGCTGAAATGAGTGTGTGCATCTCGCAGATGCATGATGCACAGCTGCCATTGAGTAACTGCTGTAAATATTCGTGACTTCACAGCAGGCCGAGACATGATCTCATCTGCTTCTGCCAAGGCTTTAACATGTAGGCACAGGCTGTTCAGATTTAAATCACCATGCATTCAATCGGTTTGTTAGAGCTACTTTTCTAACGTGGGCAGGAATGAGGTGGATGTACCAAGCCTTGGTTACCGAATACAAACAAATGTGCTTGTAAATCGTCTTATTGTCATACAAGTATTTCTTAATCATTACATTCAGCCATGAATTAGCATTTTATCTCCCTGATACTGCGCCAGATCTAGTGCAAAGTTTTGGAGTAATTGCGCCAGATGTCTTTTAGGAAATACACAGTGGGACTGTGCAAGTATGTTCTTTCCCCCTAATTATTAATTAATAGTATTTACTACTCATTTGTATTTACAAGGTTACTTAGGCAGTCTACTGTGTGTTGTGAAATTTATACTGTAATATTTATATTGATCCTGTTTTAACTGAAGTATACTTCATGACTTTGGATTCATTCAACTCAAACATAGTAAACTGACATTAATAACAATGCATTTAAAAAATTTTGTCTTCATGGTCATGCACATGTTTCAGTATTCATCAGTGTGCTGGAAGAGCACAATGCACTAGAGGCACGTTTGGAGCAAAATGTCATTAATATGTTTCTTAATTCAATTATTATTTTGAATTATTATTATTGCTTTCAGGTAATCTTTTGAACTTGTGTTAAACAACCTCTGCTCTGTTTATTTCAGCTGCCGCAAATTGCATTATTTAAATGACAAGCTGGTAGTTAATGTTAATGGGATACATTAACATCAATTATTTCTTCTACTCTATAATACATTGATACATTTATACAGTCTCTCTGTGATCTCAAAATGATTGCCATTTGCTGAGCACAAAACTAAATGGAGACAACTACGACAACATTTGGCCCAAATTTTAAACTCTATGCGGCTGTAATACATAGTTTGGCACACGAGAATGTGTTTATCTAAGGGGCGTACAGGAGCTCACAGTCGGAATCCGAGCGATAGTAGCCACACTTGCACAGATATAAGGTAGTTCTTTCTTATGTTTACCTAGACACCAGATAAACAGTGAAAGGATGATTGCATTCCTGTCAATGGTTAACTTTGAGAAACCTTACACTAATACGTTAAGGATGTTTTATAAGGACAGCTGCACTTCAGGGCTTTTCATTAACAGAGTATTTCAGGTCAAGGTTCGAGCTCATATCAATAGTGGAATAGCACGCCCAAAATTATGTTTAAAGATCAGAAAATGATGAATTATGTTAAAATTGTATTATGTATAAAGGTACAATTGTAAATTAGATATTTAAAAAGCAAACTGCAAGAGAAAATAAGCATAACTAGTAAAGCGTAACTTTTATACAGCTGTTTCCAGGGGTTAAACTGGAACTTACTAGCTGGGGGAGTTCTCAACATCAGTATCATGGAAGTGTAATTAAAATCCGTTTTTAATATATATGTTTTGGTGTTTGTCTGTTAATTGTGTAGATTTTTGTTTTTCAGTTTTGTCATCGTGCCTAATTACCTCAAATAGCAAGTCATTTCTTTCTAGCTAAGGTGAATAAAGCAAAACTTACGTTAAGGATTAAATGCTTTAATGATCAAATGTATATACACAGCAGCTAACAATTGCCTTGACTGAATGAAAACAATTTACAGCTTTGAAATAAAGGCATTTCTTGATAAAGCAGTGTAAAAATGTATTATGTCATCATCATTATTGTTACTGTTATACCATGCTGTGATTTATACTTCCATCAAATTACAGTGCCCTTGTTTTCTTTTATATTATAATAAATTTGTGCCACTTTTGGGGGAAAGTAATGAAATTCTTACAGAGGAAGACACTTATTGACCTGTATTATTTAAGAACCACTGGTAAATAAATAGTGTTGGTATTTGGCTGTTCACAGGTGTTAAAGAGGACGTGCTACATGTGTGTGTGTGTGTGTGTGTGTGTGTGTGTTAGGTGTGTACCCTGTACTCTGAGCTTGCCCTCATTAGCAGCCCTGTGAGCTGGTTTGTGTCAAAGCAGTGTGAGTGTTGTAGTGTGTTGGGCCTGTGTGGGCTCCGGTTCTCACTCGATTACACACTTAATCAAATCGCCTGCTTGTTTATACACTCTGCACTCCCATGGAAAAAAAAAAAAAAAAAAAAAAAACACCCCCCGTTCATTGAGGCTGTGCTCTTGGAGACTCGACCTCTCATTCACCACCTTCCTCACTCACACTGCTCACTGGAAACACTCTGTCTGTGCTGTGTGTTCTGACTATTTTCATGCTTTGAAGCAGTGAATTATTCATCTGCAGTCCCTGGCTTGGTGAAGTGCATGGTAATCACTTTAGGTGGCAGGGGAGCTGTCTTACGTTTTCTGCTTTTAGAGTGTTATTGGAGTTTGCGTTCTTTTAAATCAGTGGCAGAGAGTTTATAGATACTGCATTACATTGCTTCACTCTCTGTGAGGCTGTAGTTGTTTGATGAGACACACTACTGTGCGTGCTTGGCTAGGTGCTTCTGAGCAATCCTAATGCCTCCGTTATCTCTTAGAGTAATGATTCTGTGAATATAATGGCTGCACAATGGCCACACTACTGCTAATATATGTACCATGCCAATAAGCAGTCCTCAGAGAGCACATATTGACTACAGCAATAATGTTTGTTTCATCCCTCTAAACAGAGAGCAAAAAAAAAGAGATGAACTAATGATGTTTTTTTATATTCTATTGCTTCAAGAGCCACCTGATGCAGAAACTACAGAAAGAGGAATGGCATCTGAGCAGTTTTAAAAACAATCCGTTTTCCTGTCAGAAGTGCCGAGATCATCAGAAATGGTGTTGTAACTGAACCTGGCTCATTGTCTCCTGCCAGAGTCACAACCTCCTCTGCTGTGTGTTTACGCCGTGGCACTGTCTGACTGCTGCAGGAACAGATATGACATCATTTTAGCAGAGCTGTGGGCTGCACACGAGGCGTGGAGAGGGAACAATTGACCAGGGGCGACACAGGAAGAGCCGACTGACCTGATTGCTCAGCTGGCCAAGCAACTGGGAAGGAAGGCCCAAGGCGGGGTTGTGGATGAGGGGAGGGGAGAGATGGTAGATAATGCCCCCCTCCTTTTTGCTGTCATGCTCTCCCCGTCCCAGGATGCCATCATGTTCGCCCTGCCTGCTACTGCTCTGCCTCCTGCCTGTGTGTTCTGACTAAAGCAGATTTGTACGTGAAAAATGATCTGCGATCACCGCTGCTGTATCAGCTTCCAGATATGGGCTTATGGACTCTCGTGATAGGCCAGCTCCCCTTGAAAGAGGCCTCCACCAGGCCTTTTACATTCAGTGAAAATACACAGAACCAGGGGCATGCAGACTGGAACACTTTGCTCACTAAGATGCATATATCTTCTTGTTTTGTGTAATGAAATTTGGCAGCTGTATATCAGCCGAGCATATGTTGCGATCTGGTTGTTGTCGTATGGTTTATTTCGGTGTACCGATCTGGTTATATATATTAGACATGCTAGTTTAATTTAAATTCCACACATAGTTTTTGATTATTAAGGGTACAGCTGCTGCCTAGAAAGCTCTTGTGAATGCGATGGAGCCTATTTTCCGCTATGTATACATAGGCCCATCGACAGCTGGAAAGGGCACCATGCATCTGACCTCCCACATGCTCACTTCTATATAGAGAAAACAGAGTATGATACAATAGCACTAATTATGGAAACAGTTCTGTAGAGACCAGTGGACCAGCGAGGCTGTTTTTTGAAATAAACTCTATCTAAAATGTAAATTTACATTGCAGGCATGATAAAAAAAATCATCAGAACAAGTAGATGTTGCATGAATATGACTCAGGAAACAGCTATTTGTTTTTCATTGTTTGCAGTAAATGTGTGTGTGTGTGTGTGTACACCAGGCTTTGTGATGGCCCTATCTTCCTTTTATAGATTAGTTTTCGGTGCTTATAGCTGATTCCCGCAAGGCAGGGGCTCCATTTCAGTGACAGGCATTCATCTGTTAGTGTCCCTCAGGTCCAGCGCAGCACGGCGCACTTCAGCTCCCAGTAGCCCACACAAAATGGGCGTCAGTCTCAGGAGATTTCACCTCCTCATCCCCTGAAGAAGCCGTGTGGGAGTTTAATTACTCCAGCGGCCTCAGACTGAGGCTTCCTCTCTCTCATTACCACAAGCTTGTACCTGGTTGTTGCTTCTCTTTTCTCTGCCTCAGGGTGTAGGTGAAGGTGAAGGTACGATCTAGATCAGTCAGGAAGGGTGTTGGGATGATGCTACCCTTAAGGATTACTGCCTCCCCAATAAGGATTAAGCACCAATTCAGTAGGATCCCTATGGTTAGCTTGGCCTTTCCTGTCTGCTTTAATGAACTTAATTACTATGAGTCTAGTCCATCCATGCAGCCTCGATGAGGTGGAACGTCTGAGCTGCTATTTGTCTCCGCACCACGTGCTTAAGCCTCTGATGTGCTGCCACCGTGTTGAGCTGCCCATTACTTAAAAGGCTTGATTTGGCACCATAGTACAAGACATGAAATGCAATGCTGCTAGTGTTGCAGCTCCAGCCATAACTTTAGCTCTGTTCCCGTAACAGTTGGCATGGACGCTGACAGGTATGCCAGAAACATCTTTCTGAACACCACAA
The DNA here is from genome assembly GCF_027358585.1 of Pangasianodon hypophthalmus. Lineage (NCBI taxonomy): Eukaryota > Metazoa > Chordata > Actinopteri > Siluriformes > Pangasiidae > Pangasianodon > Pangasianodon hypophthalmus. The sequence goes on from NC_069712.1 coordinate 16,274,838, forward strand.
TAATTTGAGGTAATAACAGACATTTTCATGTAATAAAGCAATAAGCCATGAGAGAGTGTCTGCTACAGTGATTTTATCATGGGGAAAGGCGCAGACACAGCGCAAAGTGGTGTTAGCAAAACAACAGATCGCAAATGATAAATCTAGTGTGAGCTGCACAGCATTTCTGAGATTTTGAAAACCCTGTAATGTCCACTAGATTTTTAAAACAATACAACCATTTAGTTATAATAAATTTGTTATTATTTATTTATCTATTTATTAAAGCTTGACACATTAATACAGAATTCATTTATTGCGATGAGGTCACAGATGTGCATATATCGAGGATTTAACAACGGCTTCGAACGTGGCTCAACCAATCTGATTTTGGAACTGAAACTGCCTGTTTTTTCCATTTTGCACTGAGGCCGTGAGTGTGTTTTTTACTATCTGTAGGCTGTTTTTAGAGTTTATTTTACATAACAGATTTTCCTAACACATGAAAAGAAACATTTTCTATGTCTTCCACTGTAGCATTAGCAACCGCCCCCTCAGTAGCCTTTCAGCATGATCTCTCTCTCTCCTTCTCTGTGTCTGTCTCTCACTCTTTGTGAGTGGGAGACAGATTACCAGGGCTAGTCCTGCACTCACGAGCCTCCTCTGGGTGGCTGGCGTCTGCGTCGAGGGGAATTTCTGCAGACATTGTGCAGGTTTCTCAGATCATTACCAGCCCCTTTGACTGTGCCTTTGTTCCCGAGCGCACTCAGCCAGTGAGCTGACACGCTGCATTTTGCCATTGCGAACGGCACGCACCAAAACAGGACGTCGTGTCTCCTTATGTAGCTGTGCGCTGAGAACACACTCTCTGTCACTCCTCCCCCTGTGTGCCCCCCCACTCCTCCTCTGCCCTCTCCATCCTCTTAAATCTGTTCATCTTCTAACAAAGCATCAGACAGCTTATTATTGAGGTGTGAAAAGAGAGGAGCTTTTGCCTTCCTGCTCGGCTGATATTAATGGTTGCCGCTAAAGTAGTGGGGCCATTGAACGATCTTGCACGTGTTTGCATGTGTTTACAACACTGTGTACCAAAGGGAGTGTTAACTACAAAAGCAGAGTGCCTCGGCGCTTGCACGGTGCTTGTTCACGTTGGTCTTCTTGTGCTATCAGCCCAAGTCTTTGTCTTTCTGAAAGAGGGTTCCTTTTGGCCAGTTGTCAGCTGTGGCCTGAATGGAATGGCAACACAGGAGTTTAAGTTTCAGCTTGAGTTGGGACTCTGCGCTTTGGGCCCCTGGCAGGGTTCAGAGGTCATGCTTGTGAGGCAGGCAGGCAGGAGGAGGGCCGCTCTAGGGGCCCAGCCTCCCACAATATGTCAGTCAGCAAATCCTTTTGTCTTCCTTCTTCTTAATCGCTTAAGACCCATCTCTGTAACCAAGGAAATGCTGCCAGGAGAGATGAGTCCGTGTAACGAGGAGCGAGCAGCGGCCAGCACGAGTGGATGTTCTTTTTGGGTTGATAAATGCACAGAGACTACCACTGCTGATTATTTTCTCTGCTCCTGGTCTCTTTCAGCAGTTTCTGTCTCTCTTGCTACTCCTGGGGGACCCCAGTGCACTGGGTGGATTGCTTTGAGTGTGTGTGTGTGTGTGTGTGTGTGTGTGTGTGTGTGTGTGTGTGTGTGTGTGTGTGTGTGCGTGCGTGCAAGCGAGTGTGTGCATGTGTGAGTGCTTCCATATGTCTAGACAGGAGCAGAACCCCAGGGGCCCCACACGTTTAGACTCAGGATATTAAATGACCTAATGGCCATGTTATTTGTGTAGGATTCATTTACAGAATCTTGTGTGGAGCATTAAATCATAATGAAGAGGGTATGAATTTTGATCGAAGGTGGGCGGCAGCATCGGGAGCACGCGGGGCCGTGTCTAACTAATGCGTAGCTCAAGCCGCTGCCTAAAACATCACTTAACGCTATGGGCTGTGACCTGATCCAGCATCTCTACTCTCTCTCAGCCATGCAGACAGAGCTGATCAGTCAGAGCTGATCAGTCAGACGCAGACTCGGAGACGCATGGAACTCTAAAATCATTAACACCAAAACAATACCAGACACATGGCCATGTTGATTGTGTAACAGAACTGGGCGATGAGAAAAAAGATAAATTACGATGATAAATATTCTAACAAAATACCAGAAAAATCATGTACAAACACGCTTTATTATCCTTGGTTGTTTTCACATAAGAGCAAACTGTTAGCTGGAGCACTTGCACATTAAAGTAGGGTATGAAATTAAAAAAGTATGTGGATGGATTAAACAGCAGCAGGAAGTCTAACCTGTTTCAGTTCATTTGTAAGAACAGCAATACCCCAGACTCAGTGTGCATTTAACTCAAGGCTCTGCCTCCTCTCTGTTTTCATTGGCAGTTGTTTCTTGCTCAGATCAGAAAGAGTCTGAGAGAGAGAGAGAAAGTCTGCATCTTCAAGAACACAGCTACAACGCAACTGCCAACAATATTTTCAGCAAATAAAATGATATCAGTAAAAATGTCCACTATCACTATCATTATCTTACCCTACGTTCACAGTAAAGAGCGACGGACGGCTTTGCGACATTTGAACATTGAGATTTTCTCAATTCTATAATTCTATCCAAATTATAGTAGGTATGACTTGGTAAAGGGACAAATCCAAACAATTGGCTCGAATTATTGCTCAGACCAGTCCTATGATGAATGTGGTATAATGTATTTCCAAGTCTGCACTCATAACTTTATTTCCTAGCTGCAATTAGTTCCCATTTACTGTTCGACGCACAGAAATGGAAGAAAAACCTATAACCATGGTTTCGTCTTATCCTGTCATATACAACCTCTCATTAAATGTGTTTATAGACATTATGAAGAGCTTGGAAGCAAGTTAGAGCTCATTAGTGCCTCTGGTCAGTGTACATAGCAATTACAGTTAGCTTGCTTTACTAATCTGCCATCGAAACTAGTATGAAGCCTAGAATGTAACGTAAATCAGACAACCAGTTTCACACTGATTAGTGAATTATTTAATTTCACTTAAAGACATATAGTAGTATATAGTTTCTCATTTTTGTAGGACAGTGCACGGCCAAGAAAGATGTACTACAAATGCCATGAGTGACTTGTCGCTTGCTAGTGAGAACATAGTTATACCCATTAAAGCACTTAAGAGGCCTTTGAACCTCTTTCACCACTTGTGTTAAATGACTACATCAACAAAATAGCTCATTACAAAACGCACTCATAGAGCAGCTTGTAGTCAGTGATTATATTTATTTAGTGCTTCAAGCAGGCTTTTGGCATTATAAGACCTTTCCACACTTAATAGCCTGTTTCTATTCAAACACTGACAGGAAGTGCCTTATTACCTGATCTTGACTCAGCGATTGGATCTGTGCTCGACACCGGTTACTTTTACCCTGACACAGCTTCAGGTGTTGCACTAGCTGAGGATTCAGAAGCTGCACTCTGCTGCTAAATCTGCAGCTAGTCAGGAGAGCGTAATGCCAACAGTAATAGCCGCATGCCACTATCACAACATCAGTGTGCTGACACAAGCTAAAGCTCACACACAGGACACACAGTGCTGTCGTACTCACTTTCTTTAGATTTTTCCCCTTGCGCGAGGCCTGCATGCGCTGCCTAGTTTCATTCTCAGTAGCAGACATGAACTTTTGAGCGGCATAATTGATTCTTGAGATGCAACCGATGTTCTATTCTGCAAACGAACACCCGGGCGATGATTATCTGATCAAAGGCAGCATACCGTGCGAGCCCCGGCAGAGACCAGACCGCAAAGACTCACTTTCTGCACGCTGCAACAATTACATTCTGGATGGGGCTGGGTGTTTGTGTACGATTCTGATTATTGTTGGTGTTTGTGGCCATGGATTCGAGGAGAAAGATGGAGAGACTGAGAGAGAGGAGGAGACGCGGAGAGAGAACGAGAGTGAACACACCCTGAGTTTTGAGATTTCTGTGCTTTAGACTGGTTGACCTGAAGTACACTGGCCTGTAGATATGGACCATAGAGCTTGTGCCCTATTGATCAGTGACCTGTCCACTCATAACCACACACATTTACTCTCTGAAACAAACCATAGCTGTAACATCAACCGTTTGTTGTACATCTGTGCACTCACAACAGAAAAATCAGCTTTCTGTAGTCTGTTTTCGCGAACATAATTATGCTTGTGTGTGCATGTGTGCATGGTGTGCACATGTATCTTTAGATATGGTGTGTGTGTGTGTGTGTGTGTGTGTGTGTGTGTGTTGGGTTGGGTTGGGGGGGTTGGGGGTTACAGACGCACTTAAACAGACTTGAGTGGTGGGGGAGACGCAATCAGAAAAGAATGATTACCAGACAGGCCACATGCTCAGTGCAGATATGCAGCTTTAGCAGTATTCCTCTGCTGCACAGTGTCAAGCATATTGATCAGCTTCTTGTAATAGAAAGAGGGGCAGTGTGCAAAATCAATGCTTGCCCCCACCCTTGTCTCTTTCCCTCTCTTTCTTTCGCTGCCTTGAGTATAACCTGCTGCCATTATCCGTAGTGAGTATAAAACACCTCCAGCTTTTCCTGCTCCCGTTCCCTAACACCATGCTGACTGTGTGTTGCCACAATAAAGCTATCCTTGTGCTCCGTGCTAAATTGTTTGCTTTGTAACCTGTCCACAGACCTGAAAGTACAAAAAAACAGCCCCATTTAATTCCCTCAGACTGCCCTAATCTGGCCCACAGCTATATGATATAAACGGACAGTTGATTTCAGTCCATCCTGCAGGATAAAATCAGACTTTTTCCTCTCGTTACGCAAGTACTCCCATTTTGTGTGTGTGTGCGTGTTTATATCTTGGTGGGGGAACAAATGTCCCCACAAGGATAGGAACATCTGACAGTTTTGACCTTATGGGGACATTTTGCTGAGCCCCGCAATGAAAATTTCTCTTTTACAAAAACTACAGCTTTTATTAAAAAAAGAGCTAAAATATTTCCTTTTTGTTACTGAGGTAATGGTTAGGGTCCTCACAAGGCTAGTAAGACAAAGAGCTCTGTGTGTGTGTGTGTGTGTGTGTGTGTGTGTGTGTGTGTGTGGTTTTGCCCAGGTTTGATACAGATTATATAAAAAGGTTAACGCTGCCCTTGCAGTCTTTACTCTGTCTACTGTCAGAAAACAGAATTCATTTAGGTAATCCAGATGCTTTTTCTCGGTTGGTGTGTGGAATTTGGCTGGCGGTCAGACAGCTCAGGGTGAGCTTTTGTGTTTTTCGTGGAGAGCCTGGTCTTGCCTGGCACTGATCTGCCAGCCAAACACAATGCTCACGCAACATCTAGCATCCTCGACCAGCAAAGACACACCTTCTGCTAATCATTGCCCATTGTGCGCTGGCATGAGAAAAGGCCTTCAGCTTGTATAATTAAACAATCCCCTTTCTGCTCCTCTGTCCATGGCACCGTCTCAGAAAAGGCTGTGGCACACTCATTGTCCTACGTCTCAGAAAAAAAAAGTTTGATCGATGAGTTCCAAACACCAATTAATGCGGCTAAATGGAGCTGCGTGTCATATTGTTTTGAATGGAGACTGTCAATACTTATTAGGCAAATTTATTGATTTGATGGCAAAGGAGCAAAGTTTTTGTTCATTATGTCAGATGGAAGAAATCAGCAGGCCTTAAGTAATGGAGAGGCTTGAAAAGAATAAAACATAGCAGATAGAATTTGTTTCATGAAATAAACACCCCCTCCGGGAATAAAACGGCTTGATTGAGTGTTTGCTGGCGACGTAATGTGAAGTAAAATCAGTGTTGTAACTTTAATCAATTTCAAATTGAATTCGAAAAGCCATCAACATACTTCTTTTGTGATCGCAAGCAGGGAATTGACTGATAATTAGTTGAAAGCCTAGTGGTTTGTCATCCACATTTACAGCAGTTATCATCTTATAATGTAATCTGCCCAGTGGTTAATTTTATGAGGAAACAATTTATGTGACTTCATTACACCAAAATGAGGGCTCGTTGCTATTACAACTGAATATAAGTGAATAAATAGTTTCATATAGTCTTAATCACATGATACAATTTCAGCGCCACGTCATGATGCCACATGGCTTATATAATGAACAGGGCTTTATCCCTGTTCTGCTTGCTGTCATGCATGGCTCATTGCACATGCTTCATAGCCAACTGCATGCGCCTTTGTTTCATTTATGTAAATCAAATGGCATGGGCTGCAGTGTGACCTTATGGCAGCGCAGAACCCCATGACATCAGTCCGAGCGTTTTCCTCTCAAAGCGGCTGCATCTTAATGAGAGCGTGCTGCGCCAGACTTGGCCGAGTTTGGCCTTACAGATTTTGGCTTGGAAGCTGGCCTCTGCGGCCTCGCATGCTATCTACCCCAGCGGGATCGGAGGGCAAGAGGAAGAGGGGCGTTTCGCTCCTTTGCGCTCTCTGTCTCTGTGTCGCTTTTACACACAGACACATGGGGGGTGTGTGTGTGTGCGTCAGTGTCGAGTGGGCCCTCTGTGAGCAGATGCCCGATCTGGAGCGGGTTGGGCTCGGCTGGGCTTGGCTGTGTTAGTTGCGGATGATGAATGGCGCTCACCTGGTGGTCTCTGTGAGGGCTGGCAGGCTGCGCTGTGGGGGTCTCCCACCAGCCCAGCCCAGGCAGCGTGTGGCATTAATCAAACCTCTCCACCTGCCTTTCTCTCCTTCTCTCTCTCTCTCTCTTTCTTCCTCTTTACATATTCCCGAGCAGGCCTGTCACTTGGAACAATGGGCCTTTTAGCAGGGCTCTTCTAACCGAGAATGGACAAGGCCTGCATGCCTGACACTTTCAAACACAGTGGCCATTTTACAGCTAAACCTGCGAATATCAGCACACTTGTGCTGGAGGTGTTTAATGCTGTTAAGGAGGGAGAGATGAACCTCTTTCTCTCCTAATGAGCCAGAGGCCAAAGTGGACTTAACTTGTTTAATGCACTTAATATGGTAGGCCTTCGCCCTGGACTGCCGTTTTAACTGCTTTTGGCTGTTTAATACTGGAGTTAGTGACACTTTCCGCTAAGGTCACTGAACACATAATTGGGTACTTAGTGGGGCCCAGCTCTTACCTTAGTGAGGGCTGCTCTATGTAAGCATTATTATTAAACTCTACGGGAATGTATTCATGTTTTATCTAGAATCAGAATTTGTAGCAGAATTTTTGCCAAGTTCATCACAGTTATGAACCATTTTGTACAAGTGCAATACACTATACCTCAACCGTTCACTAGTACAACTTACACTAAATCAGCAGAGGATTTTTGAGCAATCGCCCGTTGTTTTGTGAAATGAAACATTAACAGCACATCATTATAAATGGTTATTTACTCCGTGTGAAATTGACCACCGATCCCCTTGTGATCTTTTTTGGATCGGATGAACCCCAGCGGCTCATTAAATATACATGCTGTGTATTGACCTGAGCTAGCCAATTAGCTGGGACTGTTTTCGATTGCTAATAATTGCTTACTGTTTGCAATATTGCTGCAATCCACCAGCGTTTCCTCTGTTTGGGCCTCTGACATTACTCTTTATTTTTCACACTGTTCAGCGTGTGCATACATGTAAATGAAGGCAGGGGTACTACAGAACGAGATGAATCTCCTGCAGGTTATGCGTGAGAGACTTTACTAGAGTGTGCAGTTCAGATATCACTCAGCTTCATCTTCCCTGCTCTGCCTGCTATAGGTAGACCTCAAGTAGCTGAGTGCTACCTGTGGGCGGATACACACATAACAGGTCAGGCAGTAACAGTGACATCTGCACCAACTGAGCAAGTGTCCATAAGTTCACATGCTTTGTGTAATTATTTGTATTTGGCAAAGATTTCATTTGAGTTAGATCTCAAAGCCAGATAACAGGATTCTGTACAGGACGAGTTTTGAAGCAGTCCTTATTTAGTAATAGACTTATTCGGTGTAATTAAGGAGTAGTGTGTGTTTCTCTTGCATTTCTATTTAAATCATGCCAGAGATACCGTGAGAAACAATCAGAGCTGGGCCATGTGCGACTCAATTACTTCAGGCAAGAGGAGATCTAAGAAGTGGCTTATTACATTTTTTACAGATAAACTGCTGCTGCAAACTCATAAATTCTAACTCTGTTGCATGACAAAAACCTATTAGAGCTAGTAAACATTTAGTCGAGGAATTGCAGATTTTCTTCATTAGAATAAAAGGGAATCTCTTGCATGTACCATTTATTTGTGTGGTGTGGTGTGGTGTGGTGTGTGTGTGTGTGTGTGTGTGTGTGTGTGTGTGTGTGTGTCAGTGTCAGAGAAAGAAGGCATACACATGTGCGGGGGCCCAATGGTGCGTGCATGTGTTTACTGGCCAATAAGTGGAAAACAAAAATTGGATACAGAGTGTTCCCCTGTCTGCAGATTTGTTGAAACGCTTGGATTTCATTTGGGCTTGGAAAGCTGGCTTTCCTTTCAGGAAGTGTTCTTCCTCTCCCCTCTGTATAAACAGTGGAAAAGGGACTTGAAGAAAATGTCCCAGACTCACTGTTTCCACTGTAAACATGCACTAAGCTCTTTCCACCAAGGCTCCTTTCAGGGAAAAGGCCAAACCAGGCAAAAAACTTTGTTTGGACGTTATATCAGTAGCGCTAACAGGTATCTGAGAGGGAAGATGTTTAACTACTGCGAGTTAGTTCTCTGTGTCCTCAGCTTGAACTGTTAGTGGTGACTCTGAATGTGAGAAAGTCCAGAATGAAAGGGCTTTGAGGAATGAGCTCTGTGTTTGATGTATGCTATGACTTCTGTTGTATTTCTCCTTATCACGGTTGCTTAATTTCCACATCAGTTATGATGTAAGAGTGTGTACATTAGGCGTGATTGTTGCTTGCTGACAAAAAGCATAAAAAATACTGTGAATCTGAGTTTCCAAAGTAAACACTTACACTGCACCTGTTTCATCTCTTATGAGGAACAAAAAAAAAAAAAGGTTTGTGTGAAAACGAAGAGAATGCAGTACTATATCAGTATGTGCATTCTCTATTTTTATCCTTTATGCAAGACAAATATTCTACAGAAGTCGTGGCATAAAAAAAGTAATTGCCCCTCTCTACACTCATTAAATACCTCATGACTATACGGGTAAAAGGATTTTTTTGCTAACCAAATCCAAGTTAAAAAAGATATCCCATTTTTCTTTGTTTCATATGGCTGGATCTCATCTTTTAGCCTGTTATTAAACTTTTCTGTGCTGTTAAAACAGCAGTTTCTCTTGTCAGCCATCTGCCCGATAGCAAACCTTAACCTGTAGTTGTGACTGGGAGAGCCATTTTTTATTGCATTGTATCAGCCATGAAAGAGGTGCTAAGATGGACACTCTGTATCTCCGCCAAGCCAAAAACTAATCTAAATGGAAAACACATTGTCTTCATTATTTTGCAAGTGCTGAAAGAGCCCCGTTGCTATAGTAACAGTCGAGCCGAGGCCGAGGGCTGCTCTGGGGCCGGTGAATGGAGTACAGTGGATGAGCAAAAGAGCCAGATGGCAGAAAAGGCTAGTTAGAGAGACTAAAAGTGCTGCTCGCTTGCATCAATAATTTCAGAGGTGGCATATTTAACATAGACACACAGGAGCTCTGCTCTGCCCATAGGCCAGCTGCAAGTCAAATGGTAGTTGTGTGTGTGTGTGTGTGTGTGTGTGTGTGAGGCCCGGAGAAGGAGCTTTTCTTACTGTAGGTAGATGAAGGAGTCAATTTGATTAAAAGCAGAGAGGAGGACGTGGATGAAATTGCTCACATCCATAAAGCCATGGCCACCAGACAGAGCTGCAGTTTTCCTGGAGGACTGGTAATGAATGCCAAGAAAGCTGTTGTTTTCGCAAGGTGGTGCAGGAGACCAGACGCAAAAAAAAAAAAACATATCTGGCAGGCTTGCAAAGCTTTATGAAACATTTATTAAGAAAAATAAAGTCTCTTCATATCACTGAATGTCTTACAAAAAGCCACCAAATCCCAACAAATCTCTCACATTTCAGCTCATTGGTGGAAGGCCTAAAGGACATTCTTTTCAAGCCATCACAGAGCCAGAGAGCCTAATGGTTTATTCGAAGCAGCAGAACTGTTTATATCATTAAGCCGAGGACATGGCTTGTTGCAGCTCTTACTTTTTGATTTGCTCAAGTAATAAACGCCGTGACTTGCTCAAACGAATGTTGCTGATTAAACAGCAGTCATACTCGTGGTGTATGACCTTTCACTGATTTGTTAAAATAGTGTTAGTTATTAAAGCAGGAGCTGCTTGGATCTCTGTGTAAATGACGTTTTAGGGTAGCTAATGAGGGAGGCTCAGAGAGGCAGCCTGGGTGTCAAGGACATGGTGGTTGTGCTCAGGAGAAGGAGGACAGTAACATGGCCTCTAATGGCTGCACTGCCCTTCGTCATGGTGATTCATGTCACGGCGTAATTGGTTTACCTGCCCGCGTCTGTTGTGAGGCTGTCCGCGTGGCTAAAAACAAATTACCCACCGCTGACCTTTCAGCTACACCATCCCAGCCGAGGAGAGGAGCGCAGAATGGAGACATAAGTACACGAGTGTTATGGTGGTGCCATTTCTTGGCTTGGATTTGACTCTCTTATTTGGAAAGCTTTGTTTGAGTGAGAACTGCCTTTGGCTGTTTTTGTTTGTGCTCATTTCATGGCGTGTGAGGTTGTGAAAGCAATAGCGTGTCACTCGGAGAGCCACACGTCTCCAGCTCTATTTGCTTGTTCCTAGATGAAGGCGGCCGCTGGGTCTGGAGCAGCTCTGTCTGCACCATGCAGCTTTGCTTTTGCACCACTTATCTGTCAAGAGCAGTGAGTGTGTGTGTGTGTGTGTGTGTGTGTGTTGGTGGGGGGGATGTGGGGGGGGGCGAGGAAGACGAGGAGGAGGCGCAGTAATTCCCCACTTCCTGCATGAAGGATACAGTATCCATTTTAGTGACAGCGTAGATGGGCTCCAATTTAAATCTTAATCCACAGGGGCTGAGTGGCAGTCGGCAGGATTGATTCCAGGCCGCCTCGCGTGCGCTGATTCTCTCTGTGATAGTGTGACATTTTGCCACCATCCTCCTCACACACATCTTCTGCTCCGCTATGGTGCTGTTGATGAATGGTGCGCCTCACCCCGTATGGTCAATTCATGGAGCAGGTTCCCAGCAAGTAATGGCCGAGAAGCCAGGGTACATTCTTAAAGAAAGGAATAGCCCTCAATAAATGTTATTTATTTATGCACTGCTGCTAAAAATACTGTTCCTGTGTGTTTTACCAACACTGCTCAGTGTCTGTGTCATGGTATACTGTGTGGAAGAATGATCATAATCAACATTCTGTTGGAAAAATGTGCAAAAAAAAAAAACGGTTTCTATGCCATAGTTGCTTACATTAAGAAACAGCAGTGCAGTATATTTATACTATGCAATATATTTCAAAAGTCATAAATTCATATTCAGAGATTCTTTTCGGTTTGCGAGGAAAATAGAAATATATTTGACTGAAAGACTTTTAAAATATGTTCTACAAAAGTGTGTTTCGCAAAAAGGAACATTGCACGAACAAGTGCCTTTAAATGTTCAGTATAAGCGAGTTTTATGTATTTTCTCAGAATAAGGAAACGTGCCTTGCCGCACATACGCTACAGATGTGGGAGATGAATAATCAGTTTATAAAAAACCCTACAGTATTCCTTAAACAATAAATATAAACAGGCGGAAATTTGTCTAGGCTGTGTAAGAACTCGGCGGTTACATTCCTGCTGACAAATATTTAGTAGTGTCCATGCCTGCCTTCAGGACTTTTTTTCTGTAAGGGGAAGTCCAGGAGCTGCGTGTGCGTGAAAGAGCCTCCTCAGTGTGAACACAGAGCTGCATTTGTGTGAAGCGCCGAGCTCAGCCCTGCGGGTCTGTTACTCTATGCCCGCTGGCGCCCTTACTGCCCGACGCGGTCTTCGGACAGGATCCCCCATGCCAACCCTTCTCATGCCAACCCTTCCCATGACAGCCCTTCACACGCCAGCCTTCCACGATTAGCACAGCCGCCGAGAGTGCCGATCAAGCTCACGCCAGTCCAGCAGAGCTTGTATTAAGTGTGAGTTTACTCTCAGTCCATTACAGCCTAATCTCATTAGCTCTCTGCCCAATCCAGCAGCAAAAAATGAGAGCGCCTCCTCTCTCCCCCTCTGCCCTTTTGCACTCGAGGCTGGCTGCAGAGTGCACTCAGGCCCTGGAGTAATGGGTGCTGGGAGGTGCGTACACGACTATTGATGAATCCCTTTAATTATAGTAGCAGCGTCATTTGCTGCAAGCTAGGTCAGTCAGATTCTCTGTTTTTGGCTTGGGCGCTCAGGCTGAGGCTAAGACTGACAACGTCTATTCATGGATTCTCACTTTTGCCTCTAATTGGTTTTTCCTTTCATTTCGTTGGAGGTTTCTCACTAATTAGATTTGTTTCATAAAACAGAAGAAGAAGCTGTCACACTGGAGGTCACCACACTCGGGGTCCTAAAGGAAAAAAGTGGTAGATTTGTAGCAGTTACACGTGTCTCGATGTGTCTGTGTGTGAGCGCAAGTGTCTCCACACAGTTTCCTCTTTATTTCTCATCCATCTCTGTCTCTTTTTAATATCTGTGTTACTTGTGCAGTCTGTGTCTGTGGTATATACACTCGTACAGTTACAGTTTTTGTCTCTTTGGAGGCCCTGTATGGTCATGAGTTAGTCTGAGTGAATAAATGTGTAATAAAATCTGCATGCAGCTGTAGTGTGTGCTGTATTTGTGCGGTGCTTGGCAGCAGGCATGGACATGGTTTTCTCTCTCTGTCCAGTGTGCGAGGCAGTGAGCTCCTTGGCCAGTACAGGGTAAATCATCCAGGAGCTGATTTTTCAGCACTTTTGTAGTGAGCCTGGCATGAATCGGAAAGCCGTGGAATTTCTCAGCTTTACCTTTTCAGCAGCAAGTGCTCTATGCTGGATCTGTGCCCTGCCAAGTTTGGTTTAAGGCACTCTGTCTGTCCCAAGCTCCTGACTCGGAGCCCTCATGTTTGAAAGGAGCTGCTCTGCTTTGAGATAAAGACCCGGCCTGAAATACAACCTCTCGCTTTGACGAACTTTGCAAGAATGTAAATTACAGCGTATCCAAAAAGCCTGGGCCTGGAATTCCTCCTTTCTGCTGTCACCCTAAATTAGATGTTTTAAGATTTAAGCATCTTTTTAAAAGTGGAACCATATTTTCTGCTGGCCAGGCTTTCAGACTGAAGCCCGCTGCCTCTTAACTGATAATGCATCATGTTGGCAGAGATGCTCACATCTTGAAGTGTTCCGAACTTGTTCTGAAGTCCATTCTCTTTTTAAAGAGGTAAATGCTCATGCGCACATACAAAACCTCTTCGTTGGAGCGTGATTATGAAGTTTCCTGAAGTATTGTTCTGCATACCCCGACTACTACGCTGCTTCAGTATTCTTGGAATCTTTCTTGTCTAATGCTGAGAGACTTTTAGTGGCTGCCTCGATGTGATGTGCATTAAGCTCTATTTTTAGACTGGAACAGCACATGAGAGATTCACTGGCGGTCATGAGCCTCAGTGTGACCTGATTTTTCAAATGTACTGCTCCTCCCTTACATCAATAACCACAGACCAGACAGCATTTTTCACAATGTGGAACTGAAAACACAATATAAACCCCACCTTCATTGATTTGTGTAAAATTCCACACATAATGCAAGACGAAGGGAAGCAGTGTAACATGATGAAATGGCAGAGATTGTATGGAGAGGTATGAGTCTGCGTGGTCTGGCTTCACTTCTTTAGACCTTTTATGTGATGGGTGACAAAAAATATTAAATCACGATTCATGAAGACGTCTCCATGACACCTCAGTATGTACCACAGGCTTGCTAAGAAACTTTCGGCAAACTTAACTAATAAAAAAATGTTTAAAAAAGTGTAACATTTTAGCAAATTTTCATTTACTTTGTCAGTTTGTAATAAAAAAAAAAGAAAGAAAAGAACATTATAAAAAGATATCATATCTCAGAAAAGTGTATTGTAGTATAATTTATCATAGTATCAATATTATATCATCATATTGCCCAATCCTACATCTAGACCAACTAGCTGTCTAACCTAACAAATGAGCAAGAATCTTGGGATCAGACGAACGTGGAATTGTCTGGAATGCTAAACATTCTTTTGCCACACACACACACACACACACACACACACACACACACACTTCGACCAGTTCAGGCCAGCGTGTTGATAAGAGCAAGGAGGTAAATTGTGATTTAGGCTCTCTCTCAGTGATTTGTGGTCGTGTCAGGTCGAGCAGGCCGAGTGCCACAGCAAGGCGGCGAGTTCTTATCTGAACTAGCTGGAGGTTTTCACAGACTCCCTTCAGCACAGTGAATCACGGAGCTCAAGCGTACCCACGGCCCTTTTCCCTCAACACATTCATGGAATGATGGGATTTTCCCTTGGGTATCTGGTTGCACATACCTGCCATTGTAGGGACCTCTGGCACCGTGCTGCTGTTCAATATTTATAGCCACCAAATGCTCTCAAATATCAAATTGTTAAACAGCTGCTCTCAATTTTCCTCTTTTGGGAAGCACAGAACACAGGACCGCAGGAATAGTCTCCATATAAAATAGCTCATTTGTGTTTTAAATTAGTCCCTTTATTAGCTAATTAATTTACTTTAAACAGTGATATTTTTTGTATTTAGAAGGTCTGAGCTGGCACATCAGCTGCACGGATCTAGTAGCACTTTCATCAGTAACTGCTGGTGTAAGATCGACCGTCTCGGGTGAATTACTGAGCTTTGCCACTGTGAGCTAAAACACCGAGCTGACCCCGGAGCGGCCGCAGAAGTCACAGCTTGTGCATAAAAATTGGGCGCTGCACTGACGCTAGCTCTTTCCGCAGCACTTCCCCTCAGGTGAGAAGTTAAAGTGGATATTATCTGAGCTCTGCTCCTGGTGCAGCAGCATGGGGCAGGAACCGGTTGGCTGTTAGTATGTGGGAAATGCTGGCTTGACAATATTTTCAGCGTGGCGAAACTGGCGCCGTGTTAGTGATGTGCTTTTCATCCCTGCCTCTCTGGTGAGATTGGGGGCAAGGTCACACACGCTGAGGTCACTGCCTCTCCTGGGGTGGTTTAGAAAATATACTGCACAAAGAACTGGAGTGTGTCGCGTGTGGGTTGTGTGATGTCTTTGAGCACAGATACATTTTGTTGCATTTTGTTTATTTCTCACCTTGCTGTCCTGGTGAATAATGAAACATAACACATTAACAGTGTTAGACATTTGGCCTATGAACATGCATATACCCAGCTTTTGTAAATAATCCATTTTGTGTCATTCTGCTTTCCTGTGTCAAGGCTTTTTCCTTCATGTTCGGTATTACTGCCACTCTGTGGCCTCTTGTTGTTTTATCTCAGACCAAGTGGTGTCTCTCTCTCTCTCTCTCTCTCTCTCTCTCTCGCTCTCTCTCCGCCTTCACCAAGCATCAGCCAGGATTAAGCATTAGCTAGGAGCTGAGTGCATAATGTCCAATCTTATCAGTCCCTCTGGGGAAGAGGTGGTCAGTGGCAAAAATAGCAGTAGTGATGTTACCACTGACAGATGCTGCTTACTAGCAGCTAGTATTATTACTGGCAGAGCTAATGGCTATGTTAGATGTGTGTTGAGTGATTGGTTGGACGTTTTTTTCCCCCTTTACACCAACTCTGAGCTAGTGCCTGTCCGGTAAGCCAGAGAATAAAAAATGGTACACTCCTAACAGACCCTGTCTAGAAGTCGATTTATTTAAAAGGAGGTAGATGTGGAGGAAAGTCAGCTGCTGGACAGTGTGAAATAGAGAGCCAATGGCAGATGGAAAGAGTGAAAGAGAAAGGTGGGAGAAAAGGAGGGGGTGGGCGAGAGAGGAAGAATGGGGAAGGTAGAGTGAGTCAAAGGGATGGAGAGATGGAGGGAGGGGAGAGGGAGCGAGAGAGAGAGAGAGAGAGATTGTGGGAGGGAAAGAGGCCAGGCTGGTGCAGCCGTGTTGATTGGCTTGTATGAAAACACATGACTGCAGTGGGGAGCCTCTTGCTCAGGGTGAGTGGCTCTGCTGCAGACCAAACCACATTAGATGAAATGAATCCATTCCTCAGCCTGTTAAAGCAGCATGCTCCCAGGGCTCTGGAGAGACAGAGAGAGAGGGAGAGACAGAAGGAGGGAGGGAGCAGAGGTGGGGGCGAGTGAGTGGCAGGAGGGAGTGGGGAGAGAAGAAAAAGGGAGAGGCGGGGGCAGGCGGAGGCCAGCGCGCACACACACACACACACACACACACACACACACACACACACACACACACACTGAGTGGCAGAGACTGTTCAGGGGATTATAGCACATTTTGGGACAGGACAATGGTAAGCAGTGGAGTGCCTTTACCCAGCCCAACTCCCCACACACAACAAACACAGCTTTATGCTCAGTGCAGGGGCTGCGCGCTGGGACTGGGCATCTGGAGCACCAGAAAGAAAAAAAACTCTACACATTTAAACCATGGCTCGAACCACTTACCAGATTTTACACACTGTCATGATATACTAAGCAGAAGTATTTGTAAAATGCTTTAATCATTTACAAACTTGCTGGGACTTGCTGGGACGATGAGACACTTTTCCTCTCCATCCTTTTTAATTGTTAACCGTGTTCATCAGTCATCACGTGTTCACATCCAGGTGCTTAGCTTCAACATGTGAAAGTAAGGCTGTTTTTTTTTTTTTTTTTTTTTGGTCTCTGATCTGATCGATCGGCGTGGGAGTCGAGCCTCTCTGACCAACAGGTACAGACACACAGCCTCGGCCCCTGCTGGCACACTGTTTAACACACTCCTCACCCTTTTACCCAGCATGAGAGGTGACTGATAACAGCCACTACAGGATTTACAAAACCAGTGCAGCCTGGTGCAGACAACATTATGATATAATGGTGCTCGAGAAGTTCAGATCTGTTCAGTGATATGTAATTATGGTCACTGCTTTAAGCCTGGCCTTTGCTCTCCTATACGATTGTGTGTGCTGGTATCACTCTCCCTCAAACTGTGCTCTTAACCCGGGAGAACGGCTGATGATATTTTGAGAGCGAGAGCAAGAAGTCATTTGCGAGCTGAAAATACAGTCAGTCATGCGGCGTGTGTCTGATTATAAAGAGATAATCTCCTTTCTCTCCCTCTGTACCTCTATCTCTTGTGCTTTCTCTATTCCTCCCTCTATCTCCCTGTTCCTCTGCTCCTCTGCTTCCTCTGTTAAGGCAGAATGGGTTTCCACACAGTAATTTTTTGCCCCACTTCCTGGCTTTTGTTTTTCGCTCTGGTGGTATGCGTTATTAGTAGGGCCGCTTCTCTGATATGATTAATCTTCCTTCCGCTTCGGAGGGCTGTTTCATGCCCAGATGGGTCGGTTTTGTAATTCCTGAGTATCACCTCCTCTAATTATGTACGCTCTTATACGTTTCATATGGCTATATTCAGAGCAGTGTACAAGTTATCTAAATGCTAACATTTTTTTTGTGCTGAAATCTGGTTCTGTCTGAGTATCTGACTGTAGCCTTTGTGTTTGGAATGACTTCATGGCTAGGTTGTGCTCCTCTCAGGATAATGAAGACATGAGTTTGTTTTCATTGAGGTAGTTGCCGGGTTATATAACCAGTGTTTTTCCAGCCCTCCCTGCCTGAGGGACAGAGGAGAGAGGAGTGAGGGAGGAGCAGAGTACCGGACTCTGGGCTCTGCTCCACGACTGGCCTGCGTCACAGAGCAGGATGCTCGGCATACACCATGACAGTGTTTTCATGTTATTGTCTTCCTCCCAACAAACATAACCCAGGACCATGAGGGAGACATAGACAAGCTTCTCCTTGTTACTTCCTTTCTTTCCTGCCTTCTCGTGTTCTCTCTCTCTCTCTCTGTCTGTCTTTAACTGTTTGTTACCGTGTCTCAGCTGGTAGCTGGAGGGGAGAGACAGAAGGGATTGGTAGGAAATGGTTAATCAATAGCCACAAGGTCAACTGGGCATGCGGCAGGTTTGAGAGTGTCCTGTCAGCGAGCAGGAGTAGAGGATTTGTAGCGCTTGTAAAGGCTTAAAGGAACACGGGGAAGCAGTGCACTGATAGTGGTGAGACTGCAGCGTGGGAGGGAGACACCTGCTGGAAACGTGCTGTTTCTGCACATCTCACATCACAGAGCTCAACTGCTGCTTTTGGGTTAACTCAGCTTTATTTCCCAGAGCTCTGTATATCCTAGAATACGTTTGTACTGTTATACTTACAGTGACCTGCTAGACTATTAACAAGGCAGTCTGATACAGAGGGTACGCACCTGTCATCCTGCTTTAACTTCCATGTCTAGTGGTTCATTAATGAGCCTGTCAGTACACTGATAACTGTTTCTCTTTAAGGTACCTAAATGCAACACGTTCCAGCACATGCTAAGCACCCAGATCGTATATACAACGCGTGTGAAGCAAGCTTTATCTGGCTGCCACAGGGCTGCGTGCTGGGGGATTCTTTCAGCTGCCTGCCTGTTTGGATTCAGGAAATTTGTAAGAGTGATGGTGATAAGTTGGGCTGATGAGGAATGAAGTCCTGCCTTACCGCCCCTAGTCTCCTCTGGCACATGAGTTACAGCTCCGAGCCAGGCGCCCTGGATTTATTCAGTGCTGAATAGAACTGTAAATCAGCCAGCAAGGCAGAATTGATAACCTTGAATGGAAGGTATGATACCTTTAACACCATGTAATAGACATGCTGATGGGATGCAGCCTTTGCTTGCGAACAGCGCGCACACACATGCAGCGCATATCTTGTCCGTAACATCTTATTTTCGTGGCTGGCCTATGCTCCTGAAACTAGCGTATCCATGACAGACCCTGCTGTGGACTGGTAAATCAAGGACGGGTGAACTTCTGAGCAATGCAAACAGTAAGTTGACTCCACGGGTATGACCGTGCAGATCTCATCTAATACAGCGCTGGTGTTGGTATTACATAGATAACTCAGTTTCTTTCTTTCCTCTACTTTCACCGCTGCTCCATAGAGCCCTGTAAAATATGAACGGAGAGGTGTTCCATGGCTATCCTTGAAATCCTATGTAAAAAAAAAAAAAAAAAAAAAAAAAAAAATCACCTGAACACTTAATGTCTTTTAGATCCTTGTTGAAGTGATCGTCAGTGAAGTGCTTTCCCTCTCATGCTGACACACTCCTCTCTTTGTCTGTCCAATCCTCAGAGAGAAGAACTTTAATGGCTTCCAGGTAGAGAGAAAGAGACAGCAATCAAGATGAATTCGATTCCTTCAATGGACAGGCATATACAGCAGACCAATGACAGACTGCTGTGTATCAAACAGGTAAGCTGACAACAGCACCAAGCACAATCAGTTCAAACAGGCTTCACTTACATGTGTACATTGAGCTCATCAGCTGTAATAAAAATCCTATCCAGTCTTATAACCTGGATTTCTTTATAGTGTCAAAACAGGGTGCAACACTTGTCTTACTTCTGTTGCAGCCCTTCATAAAGCCTGCATACAAATATAGCTTGAGCACTGGCACATGTGTGCAGTTGGTAGCTGAGTATTCACGGCTGCTTGGCCTGCGTGAGCTGCCTTAAATGGTGATGTGTTAGCTTTCCAATTGGCTGGGCCTGGATCGGGTTTCAGAAAGGAGCCAGAGCCGAGGTCCTCCTGTGCAGCCCCTTTCCCAGGCATTTCTCAAGCTTTGTGTCTAGCTTTGTGACAACATTTTGCTTGTCTGTTGAAATCTCAGATAGACACACATGCAATGCATAATTAATTCATCACGGAAGAAGGTTATTCACTGTATATGAGTTCGAGTCATATACAGTAAACACACAAGTAGTTGTGACCCAGGGCTATGCTTTGTCATTTTTTTAAACATTGCTAATTGCTTGACAGTGTGTTTGTTATGAGTGCAGGTGTGACTCGTCGTTGCTGTTGACAGCTTTATGAGAGTGCAGTGCATGACTCTGTGTGCACTCCTGAGCATTTATAGTATCTCAGTTGCGTGTGAGTGTTAACTCTTGCCTTTTGTTACTTCTGCCCTCTCAATTATACCAGTCTATGGCATTAACGGATGCCAGTTGAAGTGTTTCACCTGCTTAATTCATAACAAATGACATTACTAGCTTTATTATGCAAGCCAGATTGTGGCTTATTAACCAAAAAGACAATACACCATCGATTGACACTCATTAATCAAATTGAAATGGCACATTTGGGGTGTGGTGAGTGTGCAGTATATCAGGCGCGACAGTCGTGTCAGTCGGTATAGGTCGGTTATTGCCGGTGTTATGTGTGTATGTGTGTATGTGTATTTGCATGCAGCCCGATGCGCTGTGCTGTTTTGATTCGGGGGTGCTGGCTGGAGGCCAGCGTGCGTGTGTGCTGTTTTTTCGCTGCAGCAGGTACAGCCTGATCCTGTCTGCCGGTAAACAAGGGCACCTTATCACTCCAGGTCTGTCTTTGAAGCCTGGCTGCCTGGGAGGCTGATACTCGGCATCTGATGGGGACTTTCTCCTTTCTTTCTTCTGTCTTTGGCCTGTGACATGCTGCTCTCTTTGCTGCTTTTCTCTTTGTCTCATTGTCACAGACATGTACACGGATTCTAGAAGCATCTAAAGTTGCTTTTTAATTTAATAATAAACCAGAATTGTGGGCAGTTGAGCAATGTTATGCCATGTCTGATGCTAACTTTCTAAAGTGTAAAAAAAAAACAAAAAAAAAAAACAAAAAAAAAAGCATGAAACATATCACGATTGATCAAACATACACAGTTCTCGCTTATTATTTAAAAGGCACCTTCAGACACTTCTTGAGAACTTGTATTGCATGTAATCAGTGAGATAATGCCCTATATTTTGTCTATAAATTTCTTTATATTTAAGTTTTAACACACTTTTGAAATGCCAGTTTTGGACATACTTTTGAACATCTGCACGAAGAAAATGAAGTCTACTAAGGACACTGTCCTTGAGGATCAGTAGGAAGATGATATAAAATTAAATATACATTTCTTATTATGGCTTAAATCTCAACATCCCATCAACTGCTGCTTTAGCATATACTCAACAATATTACTTCTAGCCAGTTCTTGACATTGCTCATATCTGTTATCGGTTGATATTTTCTTCAAGGTATTGAGTGTAAAGGAGTAATATTTTCCTTTCCTTCATTGTTGAAGGGCTTTCGTTTACACAGGCCTTTCCCTGCATATCTTTGGTTGTCACAGGGCTCCTGATGCACAGTAAAAGCAACATGCCCAGCAGAGAGCAGCTGAAAGCTATCAAACAAAATGAGAGCTGCTTCAGTGACAGCCCCTACGCCCTTACAGTTGCACTTCAAACTAAATTCCGTACAGTGTTTATCCTGGATCTGGCACACCATTACTTTCGGCTCCTTAGAGCAAAACTCCCTCCTGTTCAGAGTCTATATAACTCTTTATTGTTCACAACACTTCCCTCGGAGCACTTAAAAATGTTATCTCAGATGATCAGAACAATTAATTTGCCCCTTCTTCTTCAAGACCAAGAACTTCAGTGCTTGAAATTAATTAGGGAAACATGGCAGAGCAACTCAGTTTTAATTAGAAAGCCTATTCCTATGTTCTGGAGCAGGACTGAATTACTATTCACATGCAAGACGAATACAAATGTGTGGTGCTAGTGAGCCATGCTCTGCTTCTAAAGCAGCCAGATGTGTAGTTCACATCCTCATACTGATGAGATGAGCACCCTTACCTCTCTGATGGTAAAAAAATTAGCTTTTTTTCCAGACATGCCTCTGTATTTCAGATCTAGAATGTCGTTAGAGAGAAGTGTTGACAGATATCTCTTATTAATCTTACGCAAACTTAAAAGAGCAATATGAGGCATTGTCATTCTTTCTGAAGTGACAAATAGCCGGAGTCCTGTGGTGGAGTGGTCATGTTTGGACAGTGTCAGCGTGGCAGGGGGAAAGGTGGAGCGCCGAGGTTTGGCTGGAGTTCTCGGAACACCTGTGCCATAAACTGTGCCAACAGCGCTTCAGTGGCTTTCAACACACACATCAGCTCAACTGTGCCACTGAATACACACTTACACTCGGTTTTTTATTTTACTCTCGCCTCTGTCTTACCTTCAGTTCACTCCCCATCACTCATTATTCATGTCAGAATACCAACTCAATCATGGAATTACTCGCCTCAAAACGCAATTTCGTCTCAACCAGCTTTGTGGCAGGAGGAGATTTTTTCCCCAGCCCACACTGTCCTTATGTTGCACGGGATTTACTCAGCGGGGCTGTGCGACAGCACACACTGGCTCTTTGTCACATGAGCTCTTTGTCAATGGACACCAAAGCCGCTCATTCAAATGGCGACCTCTGCTGCCCCCCCGGAGACAATGCTGCTTCCTTGAAGCAAGCGGGGAAGAGGAGGTGCCCGTCAACAAGCATAATGGAAGTTTTCAGAGTGTGCGCGGTCTTCCTCTCGGCACGGCCGAACAGCATTGGGCCATTTCCAAAGCGAGAGCGCTGAAGAGGCTGGCTCGTTTGTTTAAATTTCTCATCATGTCTTGTGAGCAGCAGTGTGATAGGGATGGGAAGGAAAGGAGGGGTTTACTCAAGGAAAGGATAAACAATTACAGGGCTCAATAAAAAAATCTGTGAAAAAGAATAAGCCTCTTCTCATTCAGTGCCTCAAAGCTTCCCTCATGTGCATTCTTTTGTTTACCGGCCTGCTTGGCTACTGCTTTCAGTGTTGCGGATCTATTACATCTTAGTGGACAAAAGATGATGAGGAGGGTGGATTAGGACACGCTGGGGTGGTGTGAGCAGGCCTTGAGGAGCACTGAGCTCTTTGTTAATGGGAAGGGGTGAGGGGGAGTGATCCATCCCAGAATGCACAGCTGCGTTCAAGCCAAGAGGGCCTTGTGTTTAGTGGCTAGGTCTTCGCAGGGTCACACAGATGCAGCAGAGGTTAAGCAAAGATGGAGCAGGAAGAGCTGCAGCTCTCACCAGAGAGAGACTTGAAAATATAAACAAGCCTCACTCGAAATGGCTTTTTAATCTCAGAGGCATCTTTGGAGAAGATTTTTACTTTTCTGTGAAGGTCAGGATGTCCAGTGATCAAAGTAAGGTTGATAAAGAGTGCTTAAATTTTACTGTACCATTTTTTTAAAGTAAGGACCTGGACAAACTGAGTTGTTTAAGCTCTGCTTCAATGATTCAGCTTTGGCTTTGGGAGAAATCTCTGTTATCTCAAATGAGAACAGATGTGCCAACACCTAGATTATATTGTGTTTATCTCTTTTCATTGAAGGGATTAGTTCAGAAAACATTCACTGAATACACTGATGTACTCTGTACTTCCTCAATTAAACACATTATTGCTGTGGCATTGAGTTAGAATTGCGCTCCGTTTTTTTTTTGTTCGTTTGTTTTTAAACACATGACACATGACAACACCCATCCCTGGTCCACATATTTATTGTTAATTTAGTTATGATTAAATTATGACAAACCTCCAAAATCTACAGATTTTGTAATGTAAGCGTAACATCTACGTCACTATTTGCAAATGTGTGGAGCAGATTTTGTACTTGTATTGTGAAACAGTTTGTACTTGGATTTTACTATTTGCAAATGTGTAGAGCACGTTTTGCAAATACAAACGAAAACACCCATAAGATGGCATCAGACATATCACATGACTCCTGGCAGCAATCTTTCACGTCCTCCCTGAAAGAAGTGTAAATGTGTAGAACCGGTTTTGTAGTCATTACTTATGATGTGTAAATATGAAGCCCAAACCACAAATGTAACTCAACATTTGCAAATATGTAGAGTATATTTCATAATTGCAGGTTTCGATCTGTAAGTATAAAACACTATTTGTAGCCATAAATCAGCAGATGGGCATCTGGGAAAAATTTTCAGAAGTTTTAGTAAGGAATTGCTAAAGGACTGTAATTGTAAACCACTGTTTGTAACAGTGAGTGAGAAGTTGTTTTCTAGCCAATCAGTAGAAAAACTTCCACACAGATTCGGTTTCTGGCCATTTAACCATAATTGCAGGATCTGGCAACGTATAGCAAACTTACCTAATTAGTATAATGAGTGAACTGTAGCTATGTAGTTATGGGTCCAATTTGTAATTTGCCTTTTTAGTAAGTTGCCATTTACCTCGTTGTCTGATCCTGCTAATGTGGTAATGTCAGTCATTCATTCATTCATTCATTCATGCCTGTATAATCATAGTTTTAACCCAGACAACCAAATAAGATAAAGATTTATAATATATAATAATTAATTAATCTATCAGTTAATCAAATTAATAATATTTTTATTGCTTCTATAATTACTGAAGCTAAACAATGCATTTTTAAAGCATAAAAATTGTGTTTCAGATAAAAAAAATTATGATCTTGAGTCCACTACATGTTCGCAAATCGTGACCCACTGTTACTTCATGTTATAATTACAAAACCCGTTCTACGCATTTGCAGATTTTTATCTTCAATACGTATATCAGTGTATATCATATATGTTCCTCAGTGTACACTCCACACTTTTAAAGGGACATATTGGGTAATTAGTTTTATCATTTAAATATACTGAATGTCTGCTGTGATGTTTGGATTTAGTGCTTAGAATAGTAAATTTGCTTTCTCTTTTCCTCCAACAGCACTTACAGAACCCGGCCAATTTTCAGACAGCAGCTACAGAGCTGCTCGACTGGTGTGGAGACCCGAGAGCTTTCCAAAGGCCCTTTGAGCAAAGCCTGATGGGATGTCTGACGGTAAGACATCAGCTGCTCCACTCCTGTCGCCCTATCAGGGGCCAGAGACGGAGGTTAAAGCAAAAGTCACGCTTCACATAGCTGGGCTCTCCCCTTTCTCTCTCCCAGCTCTCTCTCTTAGACTGCCTTTATTCCCTCTCCCACAATCTCTGTCTCACTCCCACTCACTTACCCTTTTTTTCCTTCTCTGTTTCTCAGTCTTGGTTTTCATTCTCTCTATCTTGCCCTGCCCCCTCACTTTCATTCTCACACACACACACACAGTCCATATCTCTGGGTTTCCCTCTCGCTCTGTCCTTCTCCCCTTTGCTCTGATAAGACACTGGTACTTAAGCACAGGTCAGGGAGAAGCAGTCAAGTCTGCCATCCTCCACTGCAGCTGCTCATCGATTATGGCAGGAGGCCAGTGACCAGCACCTCCAGCTTCACACAGGCCTCCAGAGCAGGCGCTTAGCGCGGCTGTAAAGCCGTCCCTCCCATTGATTTCCAGCAGAGACGTTTCCACTCTGCCTGTGATCAATCTCCATTCTTCAGATAATGATTTACTAAAAAACATATTGGAAAAATTTATGTCTTATCAACAGCCACGTTTGGCTGAGTGATCCGAGAGTGTTCTTTTGTAGGAGCAGCTGGGGGTAATGCTGGATGAATCTTCAGCTTATGGCGAGATTATGGGACTTAATGGCAAACTGAAGGAGCATCAAGTAAACGACAAAATAATCTTTATTCTTTAAATAAGTCCTTAAAGCCCCTAAAGCCCTCTTTAAACCAGCCAAGCAGAGAATTCCGCCACTCTTTGAAACTACTTTTAGCCTTTTGCCCTTTGATTAATTACAGTGAATTCTGCAATCAAGAGCTCATGTAGAGACAAATTCCATCTGAGATCTCATTCATGTCCCTGATGACTAGCAAAAACAGCAACGAAACATACAAAGAAGAGGCAGAAGTTAAAGGAAGGAATTTTGTGCATAGTTCCAGTGACTCTATCATGTATCATCAAAGGCTAAGTGCACAATGTAGATGACACGAGAGATTGCGAGTCAATGTCAAAACAAGTGTGAACCCGAAGTAGAGGAGGAAGATCACATTAGCTTTGATATTCTGACAAGACCACCCCTAGCACAGAGATTCGGGATGCGTTCATTCTGATTCAATCTGCTGCTACTTCCTGTATTCCGTGTATATGGCATTGTCTTTATACTGCATAATGAACATACTGTCCAATAATTCGGTCTCCTCTAATTACCCATTATCCAAGGGAATCATAAAACACTAGTGAAAGAAAAAAAACATTTTTTTCTTTGTTTCTTTGAAGTTCTTTGGATTTTGTTATGCAATCCACACGAACAGGTACACATTTATGTGTACAGTATATCTATACAGTTTGTGTATTTAATATTGCTTTTCTTTGTCAATTCAATTTGCATGTCGGTGTCTTTGGTCTATTTAGGTGTGTTTAGAATTAGCTTTCTGCATCCTCCTCCCCCTTTCCTGCCTTCCAGCACTGTTCTGGGTGTTAGGGAGATGAAAGTGAAGAGCTGATAAGAATGCTGGCCGACAGATGTGGACATGTCTTACACATTGGCCCCTCGGGCGGCAGGTAGCTCACTGCTGCTGCTCCGTCCCCAACACACTCTTTCTTCCCACCACACACTCTCCACACTGTGCCAAATGATAAATGACATGTCCCATAGCCTGTCAGGAGTGATACTGACAACTGCTATCTGGAATCACATTGTTTCACTGTCCTTCTTCATCATCTGTGGGTCAAATGACCCATTTTACATTTTTTACTTAAAGCGAAACAGTATTGGAGAATATTTTTTAACATGGATGTTTGTGGACTAATTGCTTTAATAAACTAGAAATACGTAAGCAATATTTATATTCTAGAGAGCATTCATTCATTCATTCATTCATTTTCAGTAACTACTTTATCCTGGTCGGGGTTGCAGTGGATTCGGAGACTATCCCAGGAAACACCCTGGATTGGACGCCATTCCAGTTCTAGAGATTATGTTCAAGTTATTTTAACCCGAGTATAGCAGAGTGAAATAAAACTAATTGCTGTTTTTTTGTAAATCATCAGTTTTGAAACAACACAATTGCTCCCTATGAAGTTACTTCCATTCCTTATTTATACTCACATTCCCAGGGAAAAGGACTGACCTGGTGTGTCTGTTTCCATCAATATATTTTATAATCATCTTAATTTATGTAAGATAAGATCAATTGTTAATGGAACATCCACTGCTAACTAAAAGTAAATATCCTGGCTGTTTTTTTTATCTATGGCATGTCTTTTTTTCTACTGATCCTCAACTGTTCTTGTTGTTGTTTTGATTCCATCATATTCTTGCTACATGATAAAACTGTAAACTCGGATCAGCCTGGTTCAGTGACCTGAAATGTTGCTGGTAAATCGTATAATTTTTGGGCCAGCATTCTCAGAAAAGAGATTATGAAGCAAAGGCTTATGAGAGGGAACATTTCTAAAGCCCGTTCGAATCTGTGCTAGCCTGCGTGGCACCGTGCCTGGTCCCGTACTCTTGGCAGATGCAGTTGCAGAAGGGAAATTAAAGTTTGGCAGAAACTCGACATTTCTGCTGTCAAAAGCCCTGCAAACTACAGGATAAAAAATGTCTCTGGATTTTCATTATAAGAGATGCTGTTCATCAGATCTCAGGGTTCTGTCACCACTGAATTATTTGACTATTAAACCATGAATGAAAAGCTGTCTTTCCAGGTTAGGTTGTCATTTTTTTCATGAAACCTGATTTTTTTTTTCATTGACAGTCAAACTGAAATGTGTACATATATCAGAAGTATTGGTTGAGTTAAATAGAGTTAATAGGTGATCTATTGTACAGTGCAGCTGATACAGTGGTGTATGATTTACTGTTTGTTAGCAGTGGTCTCAGCTAAAGTCGACATGATGTAGCTGACACTACAGATAGTGGAATGCTGTTGATCAATGCCAGGTTGGTTTTCTGTGTTTTCTCTAGACTTAGCTTGTTTTTCTGCATGATCACTTCAGCTTTTTTTGTGAAGAAACATCGGTGTTTGTTTTAAGAAAAGGGAGCTGTAACTGTAGCCATCCAGGACTGTGCGCTGTTGCGCTAAATGACAGACGAGTCTTTTAATGTTCTTCTAAGAGTTCTTTTGTTTGACTGAACCCTGTTGGCGAGGCAGAATTATTTCCACCACTGCGCCTTTCATATTACACGCCACCTTTTGGCCTTGTTCGCTACAGACTTAGGCTGAAATTTTTGTTTTGTTTTGTTTTCAGTTGAGTTCAATGAGCCAAGTTTAGGCTCAGGTGAGTGAGAGAACAAACATGCATGCCTTCAGGGACAAATCATCAGTCCTACACTGAGAAAATAACCAATACAGTCTTAACACAGAGCCACATAAGTGGAGGTGGCTGTTTTCCTTTGCTATGCATTATTCATGCGAACAGATACGGTAAATATTTCATGTGTTTGAATGGGGAATAGGGGGAATTGCTCCACTACGAGTTATTTTAGAGAGATATTTTGTGTAAGAGGATAAGATAAGAAGGGCGAAGGGTGTAGCGCTAACACACTCCTGGTTTAAGCTGTTCTCATGAGGGTCTGGGGAGGAATTTTAAGGAAGCATAATTGTGCATATCTTATATAGACTTAGGAACAGTCCCAGTCCTAAGGAACATGTTTAGAGAAGTTCAGTTCATATCCCTTAGTGCGGAGAGATTTATGAGGCTTTTTTTTTTTTTTTTTTGTGAGTTTCTCTGCAGAGCACGGCAGAGGAAGAAGTGTTTCTTCACATGCATTGGCACTGACACAGAGACATGTTTTAACACACTCCTGGTCTGTCCCTACAGGTGGTGAGCCGTGTTGCCGCACAGCAGGGTTTTGACTTGGACCTGGGCTACCGGCTCCTGGCTGTGTGTGCAGCCAACCGGGACAAGTTCACCCCAAAGTCAGCAGGTGAGGCCTTTCCGATCACAGTTTTTATGCACTGCCACCTCTCTCTTTCTCTCACGTCTACAGTGCAGAAAAGGCTGGATGCCCTGCAATATGTCCATTTTTAAATGCAAGCTACATTTTATACATCACAGACTGGTACAAACAGGAGACATGTCTGTGCATGCTGTATCACATTTCAGATTCAGAGCCTTTCTTGTAAATCACTCGCTCAGTTCACTCAGTCGCTTGCTCGCACATTTAGTTAATGCTTAGCAGGCTCAGTTGTGCAGGAAACCTGGCTAAATCCTTTCATATTGTTTGATCGTTTTTAACTGTAGCTTTCTCTTCTATTAGTCACCTTTAAAACTTCAATCAGCTAAACTATTAGCCATACAAGTCTATTTGGTGTGGTTACAAAAGCTGAATTTGGATAAATAGTGGTCAGCCTTTCTTCACCTTGATATTTGCCAGTTGCACGAGGAGGCAAACATAAGGTTTTACTTTTAGTTCCAGCGGAAAGTAAGTAATTAAGTGCTTGAAAAAGCCGACAACCGCTTCCATTCCGACGCTGCTGTTAAAGTCAGAATAACTTCCACATGAAGAAGGGCGGTCTTAAATTAACTCCTATATGAATGTTCAACCCAAATGTATGGCCTTAAGTTGGTTGTGTGGATAAAAAACCAGGGCAGCTGAGCGGCTATGAAAAGGTGCTGCTTTCTACTAGTGACACTGTGTCCTTTTTTAAACATCCCTTCGCCACTTGTATTAAAAAAGCAGACACCAGAAATGCCTAATTTGTGAAAATGCCATCAAAAAAAATCATTTCTCGAGAGCAGTGTTCATTTCTAACCGGCCCTGTTTGAAATCCTGACCTGCTCAGCCAAAGCCCAGCTCTCCTGAAGTGTCCTGTTCTTGTCCATTTGTCAAAGTGAGCTACGAACGGGCATCAGCAAAACACAGATAGATGGCGAGAGAGCACTCGGGTTGAAGTGTGTGTGTACTTCATTCGCAGAAGGCCTGACATGGTGAGCTGTGGGGAATGAAGATAAACAGATGTTTTAGAGGAGTACAGATTACCAGGATTGCTGGACGCTGGGAGCCTCCCAAGAAAGAGTGGCTGGTTCTCTTCTGTAGATACTAAGCAGCACTGAGTATAAAGGGAGATAATATTTGACATTTATTGACGAGGACTGTACTCACGTGCCTCATAAAACTGAGAGGAGCTGTGTGGTGACTGCTGGAGTTGTTAGGATCCTTTGTGTCCTCTTAGCAGTGGGTGCATTTGGAAGCATGCTTGCTAAAGAAAGGGAGGGAAGTAGATATGACTGGAGCTTTCCCACTCTCATGGTACAGGCATCCATCTTGGTCCTGTCACAAGGGCGTCTGCTGCCCCAGACAGGGAGACGACAGCACGCAGAAGCCATAAACACTCGCTCCGCCTGGCCATAGCATCCTTCCCTATGCTCACATCCTCATTCTCTCCTCGTCTCTATGTCTGTCTACCTCTTTATTTATTTATCTGTGTCCCTCTCACACACATTTACATACAAACATACACACACTGGTACACAGTGCATGTTGGGTTGTGGTGGGAAAGTGCAGCTCAAGCGAAAAAGGCCAGTGACAGGCAGGATGGCGACAGAAGGACGGCCACCCGACACCACACACTCGAGCACTGAGCCATGCTGCTCGATCAATGCACAGTCAGACAAAGATCCCCAGCCTGCACTAACACACTCTACACACACTGCAGATGACAAGACCATAGCTGTCCATAATTAACCTAATTCGAAAAGCTTCTAATCGACACTGTATTTGCACTGTATTTGTCTTTCGCTGAAGTCATCTCTGATGTCCGTCATTCACTGTACGACAATCCGAATTTTATTGACAGTGTTGTTATCTTGTGTTCTCTGATGATCTTTGTCATTTTGTCATTTTAATGCTCACTGAGATACACATCAGAGGTAGTACATCAGAGGTGTCTGAAAAGTATGCAGTACATTTGCTTGACAGTTTGATAAGATTGAAAAAGACTGATGTGATTAGTGCAAAGTATACAAGCCTGCCATTTCCTATCAATAACTGATCTTTAGGGGTGTGTGTGTGTGTGTGTGTGTGTGTGTGTGTGAGAGTGAGAGAGAGAGAGAGAGAGAGAGAGAGGAGTGTTTTGTCAGGGACAGGCTGAACAGGACGATGACCTCTCTGTCAGTAGGATTAGCCTCCTGTATTAATCTGTGATTGCTGGAGTGATCTGTCCACAGTGTGTGTGCGTGTGTGTCTGGATTCGGAGCTGATCTGCTTACGTGCTACAGACAGACTCCTTACCCCGGCTTTGGTGGGCGCCCCACTGACAGGGCAATAAGATAATTATTTTGTCTAACATGCAGCAGCAGCTCTTTTGTCTGTTTTGCTGAACACTTGCAGCACTCAGAGGCTTTTATCTGAACACATCTGAATTATCCTGAAATACAAACCGATGAAGTGATTCATTATTTCACTCATCTGAGCACATTTATATCATTAAAATGTACATATTTTACCACTGTTGTCGTTTTTTTTTTTTATTTGAACATTGTGCTGTCAGTGGTAGCAGTCAGCTGTCTTAGATCAACAGCTTGTTCTTCCCTTAGAGCATGTCATGCTGACATTTAATAGAAAGTACATTAGCATAGCGAGTGACAGCTAATGTGTTTGTCTGGCAGGACGCGTCTCTCATTCACACACCCCTATTCAGATGGCCTGCTATTGTTTACACTTTTCTCTACCAATTTCATCTCCATAAGACCCGTTTTTGCTTGCATGCGAGAGCAAAGATAGCACTCCATTGTTCTTCTTGAGATGTTGCGACAGACTAATTGCAAGGTGCGCTCCTGGTCGAGTGTTTTTTACATGCATTTTGACTAGTTTTAGCAAGTGGCACAGAAGACAGTTGCGACTGGATACACAACAATGCTTTGTTGTCTTTTCCAAAGTGTACTTTAAATGTTCAGAACACAGCAGCTCCTCTGTGGCTTCAGTTCATCTGCATTGTACTTTGAATTGGGTTTATATTTTAAAAGATTAAAAAAATGGACTTATTGGTTTCTAATTAGGGACGTATGATGTGTTGATGTTCATAACTCTCTGGATTTTGCACTGTTGGTTCTGTTTACTTATTTATTTCCAGGGGGATTCCATGACTGGGGTGCCGTTTGGAACTCGTGGAACTCTTCATTTGTTAACACGGAATCTGTGAAAACATTAAAAATGTGTTAATCCATCTCAAGCAACATCTCTCATTTTTTGTTTCTTTGCTGACAATGGCTGCGTTATGCTCTTAAAAGAGTAACAGGGTTGAACGTAACAGGACCGATTTTTTTATTTTTTTATTTTAATTTTTTTTTTTGCATTGAATTAGCAGATACACAACATCTGGTTAACTAACATCTATGCTAATGGCATGAGGACATTATGGACATTATGATTTACTTAATATTTTTCCGTTAATTGTTTACTTTCAAACTAACGTTTCTTCTTCCCATGATCTTTAAGAAGTTGCAGCTTCCTGTTGAACATGTGACTTGTTGAATATTCAAAAATATTTCCCAGGGTTGAATGTGTTCGTGTAGCAGAGCTGAGAGAATGTTTTCAGAACTAAAATGTACATTTTTCATAAACTCTAATGGATGACTCATGGAAAAGGATGTTTCAAGCATGAGATGTTAAATGAATTCACACATTATTGTAAAAATAAGATAAGATTTTTGAATTATTTTAATGATTATTGAATCTCAGTGTAGTTATAGTGTATAGGTTTTATTAATGATTTAAGTTATTTATCTGAAATATGTACATAGGTTTTTGTAAAGTACACTTTATCTGTGTTTAAAATGACTTTTACCTTTAATTTACATACATATTTGTAAATCAAATATCAGTGGGACACAAATGGCTCCTCAATCGTTTATTATTCATTTTCAGGACTATGATACAATCCAAAAGTCATCAGCTGTTGGGTTTTGGGAGGTGCTCTGGTGGATTTTGGGCTTCCAAACAATGGCTTAACACCCTAAGAGTGGGGCACAGATTGATAGTATCCAGCATGCACCCTGACTCCTTACAGCAGCTCAGTGAAAAATCATCCTTCTCTTAATTTTCGGCGCCCTCTGTTGCAAAGCGTGAGCTGCCATGTTAATGCACTCAGCCGTCTCCTTGAGCGATGCTTCCCACTTCTCATTTTAGCAGCACAAAACTTGCACCACGCCGGAGCTTTTTACTCCTTAATCACATTTGTTTGTGTAAGTTAGGGTAAGAATAGCCTTGTTAGACAGAGCTGATTGCTCAAGAAGACACAGTGATGAGCTTTTTAATG
Source organism: Pangasianodon hypophthalmus (assembly GCF_027358585.1). Classification (NCBI taxonomy): domain Eukaryota; kingdom Metazoa; phylum Chordata; class Actinopteri; order Siluriformes; family Pangasiidae; genus Pangasianodon; species Pangasianodon hypophthalmus. The sequence goes on from NC_069712.1 coordinate 16,308,012, forward strand.
TTTTGAATGAATGACTGAATGAAGGTGGAAGTGAAAGCAGCTCCAAAGCTGCAGCAGTGAGGTGTGTAACTACCATCCTCCTGTAGTGCAAATGTAAAGAATGTCACTGCTCTGCATAAGAATTCTGTCAGCATGTTGTAAATCAGCCCAACTGGAAGGCAGCGTCAGGAGAGCACCCAGTCTGCCATGTCGCCAGTGACGGATTGCTTTCCTTGGCCCTGCCGTATTTTACATGTCATATCCACATACGCAGTTTACAGAGCTGATGTGAGTGCAAACACACAGGAAACCCAAGCCTAGGGCTCTCCCTGCGGCACACATTTGCAGCAAACCATTCTTTCTCCCTTCTTTATTCAATTCACCACCCAGCGATCAGAAATCCACTGCCTCGGTTTCTCTGTGTGGAGCTTTACCTCTAATGATGTGTAATTAGTAAGCCAGAATCTCTTGTGTTAGTAATGTAATCAACCCCTGCGGTGGGGAGAGAAGCAGGCTGAAATAATGAACAGGACTGGTTTTGCCTCTAATGAGGCCACTGTTTTGACATGTTCTGTGCTCTGTCCAGCTGATGAAATCGCTCAGCAACAGTTAAACTGGAGTTCAGTCCTTATATTGTACTTGGTGTGAAACTATCAACATTTCAGAGTTGTAGCGCAATCAAAAAAGTTCATCTGAACTTGGATCGGCTTTGAAGACTTATTTGCATCCACCCAGATGTGTGAGAAGTAGCGACTGTATTGTTGGAGACCTGCTATGACTCATTGCGTTTGCAGTAAGAGTGAGAGGAAGCTCAATTTCCTGTCTGAGCCAGCTTCATCTCCTCACCTCTTTAATGTAGCCTGCAGCCCTGACATGTCCTCGTGTTTCTATGAATTCTTTCACCCTCCAGAAATATAATATTGAAGGACTCATTCTGAGTCTCAGCCTGCGAGGTTGCTCTGGCCCTGATGCTTTAATATATAACAGATGTTATAGTCTGGACAGATGATTTATTTTTAATTGGATGACAGTGATAAGCATGACAATAATAATTTTCTAGGGTTTTGGTTGTGTCAAGTTAAAGCTACCAACAACGCAGCACTATGCAACACTAATTTAACGACTCTTTATTCATTCATTCATTCATTAATGGAGACTTGCCACTGACAGCCTGGGAAAAAGCAGGACCTGTTTCTAAATTTGAACACTTTAGGTGGTTATAAGCAGCCCTCATCATCAAGGGAATTAAAAACTAACAATTTTCCCATCAGCGTCGCCCTCTCTGATAGTGTGGGTAAGATGGTTCAGTTGGGCCGGCTATCAGCCTTGGACTTAATTAATCAGCGTAATTTGTTGCCACTAGTGTCAGACAAACCCACGTAAACTCGCACCGATTAGCTTCACCAATAGGGAGGATTCCCCTGCTTTGGTAGCGGTAATCACTTTTTTCAAACACAGCTTTGACTGGATTGATTCAAGCTTGTTGTTTGGGATTTTTTCCCATCGCTCTCTCTTGTGATGCTTTGGCTATGGGCCAAGACACAGACTGTCTGCCACGTTAGGCACCATCCCCCTTTGCAAGTCTGAAATGTGAGCCGCCTGCATATTTCCCTCTTGCTCCCTTCGGGGCAAAGTGGCACGCCGTGCATGTGTATGCGAGTGTGTGTATGTGTGTCTGCGCTCATGTGTGTGTCTGTCCATCCATCTCGATGTGATGGGGACATTAGGCAAAGGTGCAATGGATCACTAGAGAGAGAGACTGGGGACATCAGTTACATCCAAGGTGAGAAAGGATTTGCTTCACTCTATCTCTCTCTCTGTTTCACTCTTTTGCACTCTCTCTTTTTTCTTTCGCTTCCTTTTAACCCCTTTGAAACCAGAGAGAGCTTCCTGTTCATTTGTGGCTTTGCACTGCAGATGCTTTACAGGCGTGCGGTCACTCTCCCAGCAGCGTGCACCGTGTGTGTTTGTGTGTTGGAAAGTGGAGAGTTGTCTGCACCAGTGTGTATGTATGGGTGTGTGTGTGTGTGTGTATGTGTGCTGTGTGAAGTTTTGAAGAGCTTAACCTGATTCCCTGTGGCCCAGTGTCTTGGAGCATGAAGGAGCCGGTGGCAGGTACAGCAGGAGCCCATTAGCACACAGCTCCATCTGTGATTGGCTTTGCCGTGGAAATCCAGAGACCGCTTCTGAATAATTGATGTGTATCGTGCAGTCACTGGACAGACGAAAGAAGAGAGAAAACAGAGTCATGGTGCCCTGAGAAACAGACAGACCGAGTGAAAGAGAGAGAGGAGCGGGGGAGAGACAGAGAGGCAAACAGGGAGGGAAGAACAGGGAAGAGATCAGAAAGCTTGAAGATTTTTCTGGAGTTGTTTTCCCAACCGCTTGAGTCCTGTTTCCCGGCACTGTGAGGAGAATGGGCTGAGACGTGCAGAGACAAAGCTTGGCCATCGGTAAGTCTGTTTGTAGTTGAGTGTATCAGTAATGTCTGGAGACAGAGGTGTGTCTGTTTGTGTGTGTATGTGTGTGTGTGGGCGGGAACCAGAGTGGTACTGTATCTGCATCAAGCTGCTGGTATGAGCTTAGCCTCCATGGGGCTCCAGAGGGTTTCCCCACTGTGCCTTTAACTAATGGAAACCGAGTTGTAAAGCATGACTGGAGCTTCCAGTGCTCTGAATGATAGAGCTGTAACAGCTGACTACATTTGACCCACTTCCTGCTCACACACTGAGAGAGAAGGTCCGAATGGGCTTGATTATTTCTCGTTGAAGAGCTGACCTACTTGAGGCTGGTTTTTTTGGCAGTCCTTTAGCCGTTTGACATGAGCCATGCGACAGCTCGGCTCCAACTGTTCGCCCAATTACACAGAGCAGCTCGGGACGCTCTTAGAACCCAACTGCACGTCTGTGTAGCGTAGCGGATGTGTGGTCATTTCTCTACCAAAGAGCAAGCAGCAAATATAACTGCTGAAGGCAGTTTTTCTTTGCACTTAGCTCTCTGTGAATATTTGTTTGGATCTAATATGTGGAGCACGTATTCCATTTGCATTTTCAAAATGTGATTTTGCAGCTCATATTTTTCATAATGCACCAGAAAAATACTCGTTACATCCCCAGCCACTGGAGTTGCTCCGAGTACGAGAGACTTCCTGTATTTCTCAGTTTCCCTTGTAGGGACGAAAGTTGAAGTAACAGATGTTTTACCACAAGTGAAATGAAAAGGCAGGGGGTGGTTATGTTTGCTGATCAGTCTGTTACTGTGTTTAGGAAAACGTAACAGAATGATGCTGTTAGAAACTGTATGGGAGTTGAAATGTGAATACAGCAGAAAGTGAATATGGGGAGTTGTGAACTTTCCAACATGTCCTGAAAGTTAGATTTGTAGCGGAGAGGGAGGAGGCCAGCCATGACCATGGCCTTGGTCCAGTTTTCTCCTCTCCCAGTTTGAGCTTCAACAACACAGTTATTGTAGTTCAGACTGGCAAATGTCTTCTTTGTTGTGCTGTTGGTGCTAAGGCAGTGCTGACACAGTGTGTTATTATCTCTATCCTATACAGTAGGAGCTATGATACTTGATACTTGAATCATTATATAAAATAAAAGCATTCTAGCTATTTCATATGAGAAATCATATGATCATATCATATCATATATATATATATATATATATATATATATATATATATATAAACTGTATGGGAGCCCATGTATATCATTCATATGGTAACATGGGTTTCTAAGTCTTATTATGAATGCCCAATAAATGGACAGTTTTGCAGGTATCATGCATCATCATTAGTACTGCTTCCAGCAAATACCATCATAATGTGATCTTGTCTGAAAAATAATTTAATATTAAATATTGCCAATACCAAATTATATCTGTTTTTTTTGTAACTGAGAAAATCGAACCATTTTTGGTAGTGTACTCAGGATTTTAGACCCAGCTGCAGAAAGTATAGTTCTAAATTAATTTGGATCCACCACAGTTCTGATTAGGATAATGAAGATAAATGAATGGAAACGCGAATATATGATTTGATAGATATCAGATTTCACACAGTAAGCGCCGGTCATGAAGCAAACACGAATGGCCTCCACAAACAAGTCATTGTTTTCGTGGAAAAGTTAGTTGCTCCTCTTGGATAATACAGGTATACAGTACATATTATTATGCATATAACTGCATAAACATACACGTAAACACACATGTATATAAAAAATATGAAAGTATTTATAGTAGATAGTGACACAATATACTAAGTGATTCATTGTTATAAGCTAATGCTGTAATGCAACTGAGAATGTTGTTTGAGTTTATCAATTAAAAAAAAAAAGTTTACTACAAGTAGACCTACTCTGTTCCTGTAATGAAAAGGTCATAATTGCCAAAAAGGACCTGAACTAAGTAACCTGAAAACAAAGAACCACGACAGATAACTGTAATGCTGTTATTGCTGTGTAAAAAATGTCATTTCTAGAACCAGTTAAGTCATTAGCATGCAGCATGTAACTTGTCCACCATAGAACTGAAGGTGTCTTTAGTATTATAAAACCATGTGTGAACTCTTGTCTCATCTTCAGAGTGATGTACGTGTGAATTTTAACAGACAAAAACAGTGAAATGCATTGTGGTTTTCTATAATCAGGATCCTGCTGTTCACTTGTGATACTGCCTGATAGCTGTTTTGTTGATAAACTAGGCATGGCTGTAATTCCTGTCAGCAACATTATTTTAGGGCCATTCGCTATGACAACAATGACATCTCAGAGCCCTTAAGCCTAACCGATGTTACATAATTGCATGATTACTTGTTACTGCAAATGAATTGAAGTTGGTTTAGCAGTGCACAAGAATCCAAGTATCTGAATCTCTGAAATTTTTCTCAGACACTTCTGTCTACTTTGTACTCTTACTAGACTGTCAGAAATATCACAAATGCTAGTACAGATAGAATCAGTTCTAACAAGACGTCCCGACTAGTCTAACACGGCAAATGAGAGACTCCAATAATTGTCATGGGGTCAAGAAAAGTTAGTTATCACCAACATTGCCTTGCCCTCTGATGATTAAATGTGAAAAGCTAATTATCTGATTAGCTGGCAGACTATTAGCTAGCTGGCTAGTGAATATCCTATAGCAGAGCACATTTTTTTCACTGTCTGTTCTGTAGTGATCCTCTTTTTATGATAGTGTCTATGTACACTATGCAAATGATGCATTCTTTGTTTGTATCTGTGGATTGTAAGGAGTCTATTAACTGGTACTAGGTGTAGATGAAGGGCCGAGCCAGCAAACACGTGAGCGCTGATAGACATAAGGGTGACGCACTAAAAAAGGCTGTGTGAAATCTCACAAGCTTCATTCCACGTACATTTGCTCATTTTGCTCAATTTGGCTGACACTTTTATCTAAAGGGACTTGAACTGCGCAATTGAGGGTTAAGGGTCTTGCTCAAGGACCCAACCTCGTCCACTTGGCAGGGCTGGGATTTGACCTCACAAGCTTCGGCAGCGCAAAGCCTTAACCACTCACTGAGATGCCACTTCCTGGCTTATAGCAAATTACAAATACTATGATACCAATATAACCTCAAATACATATTGGATTTATATTTTTATGTGTAAAAGATTTATGTTTAATATTAAAAGTGCTGTTAAATGGTAATAAAAGTATTAAATATGACTTCATAGCACTTCAGTATGCCTAAGAAATGAATGAAAGAATGCTATCTCCTGCTTTAATTAGGTCAGTAAAAAAAAAATTTGGTAGTTGATTAAAGTTGACTAAAGGTGAATTTATATCCATTCGAAAGAAGTATAAGTTTTATATTTTTGCTGAATGGATTATAAAATATTTATTACCAACAAATGTGCCTATAGGCATATAAAATGCACATGAAGAAGAAGAAAATACATGAATTATAAATTGTATAAATCATGAATTATAAATATTTACATTGTCACTGAATAAAAATAAATGACACAAATTAATTCATTTATATAAAAAATCTATGAAAGATTTATATTTTTTTCACACAGGTTGTTTTGGAGCCAAGAAGAAGGTCAGGCGTATTGAAGAGCTGAAGTGTAAAAAGCAGTTGTAGTAAAAAGAAACAGGAGAGTAATATATAAACAAGACGTGTGTACAATCCCTTCGTAAGTGGAAGTGAGACAGAATATGTTTGAAAGTGTTGTGGCATAATGTCTCGTATGATTTTATATGGGAGAATATACATGTTTAAGGGAATGTTTTTGTTTGACAGCTATATTCATGTCCTGTCACGGCCATATCATGAAAATAAGAAGATTTTTCTTGTTTTGTTAAAACAAATGAGTTTGATGTTTACAAATGTATCTGTTAATGCAGACCATATACGGAAAACAAGCTCAGTTTTAGAGCAGGCCATTTTAAATCCTTTGTGGTTGTGATGTCACTACCGTGAACAAATTTGCATTTGTACTGCGCCTTGAAGTGATAAGGAGTGCTACTGCAGGGTAAAATGTCAAAACATTGAAATATTCCTGGATGTTGAATCCCAGATGAAGATGCCTTCAAATCAATGTTCATACTGTATAGTCATTAACAGATAAAACATCAGAGTGAAATGAGCTATGTATGGATTGCAGCAGTGACTTTTTGGCACGTCTAAACTGTGTTCCAGCAGCTCAGGCTGAAAAGTGCTGAGCAAACAGTTTAACAGACTAAAACCCTCAGGGACATCAGAAAAGATCAACTTCAGCCACTGTTTTCTGATGTCTGGATGTTTTGGAAGGTTAGGCAGAGATATTAGCTGCGTACCATCCAGGAAAGGCATAACATTTAGACACTTCTCCACATCTTCGGTGTGTGTTCACTGTAGTGATATCACAAGCATGAGGAATTCAGACTGGCCTGTGCTTGCAACATTCATTTTACATATATAGACTGGGGAAGGAATGCGACATCTGTAAATGATTTAATGTAATACATCAAACTCATAGTTCAACAAAACAAGGCGAATCTATTGCCATTTAACATTCATGACTAGTGCTTAGAATATTTGAAAAATATGCACTAGAATAATTAAGTACATTCTGGCCTTTTTTTAGGCGGGTCAAATTCTGCATTCCTGCACTGAGCTGCTTTGGGCTTCCTGACTGTGACCGAGGGCCGTTCATGCCTCATCAAGTCACTCATCTAAAAAATGATTTTTTTGTTAATGCTGCATTGTTTGTGTTGACGTTTGCTTTGCCCCCATGAGTAAAATGTTGAATTTGAACCCTACAGAAACCAACACCTGCAGGAGATGTCAAAGTGACTCAGGTACTCTTCTGTGTTCTAGCTTCATTTGGTTTGTGTGACACATCCAGTGGAGAGCTCGTTCTCTCTGTTCCTCTATCTTTCTCCCCTGCCATTGTCACCCTGGACATTCATTCTGTTTTTTTTTTTTTTTTTTTTTGTATTCATCTGTGAGCAGTCACAGGAGCTGAGTCACAGTGACACAGATGCTTTCGATGTGCTTCCTCTTGCGGGGGTGTGTGTGTGTGGCTCGTTGGCTGCTAAATAGGCATCCATAACTGTATCACAGAAGCATGTGCTGCTCAGTTATGTTTTTATCATATTTTCAAAAAGTGCTCTGCACTCACTTAATACTGAAGACAACACAAGGAAAAGCTTTTTCAGACTGTGCCAGTCATTGCCAATTGCCTCCTTATTTCCTTATTTTATTACATATTACTACGTATGTGTAAGCAAAACCTCCATCTGTGTGTCCTTCACTTCTGGGGCTGGCCTCTGTGTTGTTAATGCCTTTTTGTGAGTAATCTTTATTTCATTCATTGTACTTGCTTTTGTAGATAAAATACAATATGATGTAGTTTGTCAGTTCACCTAGAATCAAGCTATTTCTATTGATGCTTTTATAAAAAAGACTGTGTGTCAGTGAGGCTGCATTGTAGGGATCTCTGGCAGCTCAAACATTATATCTGCACTGGTAAAGATCATCGCAGTTCCTCTATTTCGATTACACACTAAACAGCCTCAGTGTATGGCTGTAGTTAGTAAGGACGTAACAGAATATGAGTACATTATCATTTGGATTGAACAGATAATGTGTTCTAGACAGATGCAAATGCATATATGAATAGGTGCTGCACTTTTTTCTCTCGGAAGAAAGGTTCACAGGACATCTGTGTGAGACTACTTTTTAAAAAGTTGTTAAAAAAAAATTGTTAAAAAATTAACATGAACGCGAGGTCATCCTTAGTAACTGCCTGGTCTGGGTTTGCGGTTTAAATTCGGCTGCTATTTCAGTTATATTTTGGGAACTACAACCAATTAAATTCATTAGATAATATCGTGGGCAGGTACAAAGAAAAATAATAGCCCAGTCAGCGTGATTATTTCTACCTCTGGGTTTTTTCCAGTTTTCCAGTGTTTCTAGGGGCATAATGGTAGGGTTCATATTTAATTAAAAAAAAATAAAAATTCCAGTTTAATTCAAGCCTACTTTGGATTTAAATCCGAATACAAGTATGAATATTTGGAGCACAGCACAATATATATTTGTCTATGGATACAGATTGTGGCATTGCGTTACACCCCTAGTGCTTATGTATTGTTAAAACTTCAGAATTTTAGTAGGTATACCGTGTGTGCAGCTCACCTGCTGTGTGTGTACAGATCTATCCTGAGCCATTACATCAGAGGTAGGGGAGGCCACAAGGTGACTCACTAGCCTCGGTCAGGGTTTAATAGGTCCCGCGGCATGCATGCAGCCTGCACTCAGGATCAGCTGTAGTTTTAATTAGCATGTAGGCTTCTCTCATAAGGCAGGACCTGCACGGTGTCATTAGATAATAGCAGAGTGCTGCTGGGAGCACACCTTCACACACTAAACAACATCTCTACACAATCACAGCCCTTGTGCTATCAAGAACTGTTTTATGGCAGGGAGATCTTAAAGAGTGGCTGTTTCTGACGTGCTTGATGACAGTGGTGGGATACCCCAAAGAATATATAGTTCCCAGAATTTGTACTTCACCAGATGGCGAGTAGTATTGTGAACATGTTTTAGTGGGTGGTAGTTGTATACTGTCTGTCTATCATGTGAATATACACACTGCTAAATCGCCCCCAGAGCTTTTTGGCATAATCTGACAGAGGAGCCTAGCTGGTATGATTTATGCAATCTGCATTATTATCTGGCACACATGACAGCTTTTCACCAATTTTATGTATGTGATGCTGAATAAAATTACTCAACATATCCTTTTAAGATTAGATAGTATAAAAACTACAAATCAGCTTTATGACCTGACATTTCAAAATAACAAAATAGAATATAGTCAGTGAAATGACAGCAAGGTCTCATACTGAGGTGGGCCAGCACACATCTAACCACAAATTCTTCCAGGATTTTATTTGAAAAGTAGAGAATTCCACATTTCCACTGGCACTGATGGGTGTTTTAATGGGCTGTTATTACAGCTTAAAATATTTTGGGATTTCTCTCGACTAGCTTGCACTTTTTGCATGGGAACAGATTGAAAATTTTAGAATGAAATAAATATGGAGATTTTTCCAAAGTTGGGCGCATTGCACCTTTTTCAAAAAATGTAAATAGGATATTACATACTGATATTTTATGTATTCACTGGTACTTTTTGTATTCACTGCATCTATTGTTTTATTTACACTCCACTTCTGTACTCATGCACTCTGAAATATTACTAACATTGCCTGCTACACTTTAAAGTAACGGAAGCTGTCTTTATATAATAACACTGTTCAGAAATTATTATTATTATTATTATTATTATTATTATTATTATTATGGGCTTGAATGATGTCATTGTAGGGCAGGAAGTGGCCTGCACTGTGGTGTCATGTGGATATGACAAGACAACAGGACATGATAGCCTTTAAACACTCGCCAGCATGACAGCCATCCAGACTCAGCACTAATAACCTCACCACGCAGACAGAGAGAAAGAACAGAGGGATAAAAGTAGAGCAAAGGAAATGTGATAGAGGATTACAGAAAATGGTGTTGAATATTGTTTCAATTTTAGAAGATACTGATTTGGGTCATGTAGTCTGGAATAGTAATGCCCATTGTGTAAATCAAGAAGAAATTTGATTACTTAGAATATTCCAGACTAACCTAACACACACTTTCATGATCATTTCCTGTGAATTGCTTTATTATACAGTACAAAAAATATTGCCCTTTAGACATGCAAACCTTACCTAATAATATAACATAAATCCTTCATCAGATCAAATTAACATGCAGATAGGCCTACTTGCAGAGTAACTATCATCACTTCATAATTCTCACCACTCTTAATAATCAAATCTTCTTTTCCCACAGCCTGCCTCTTCACATGCAGAGATGTAATACATTCAATGAATAAGTAATGGAAAAGACGAGGGCACTGTGCTGCGTTTGGCACAGTGGGCTGCCTGCTCGGGCCAGGCTGAAATCTGCTATCTGATAAGGCCAGACTGTGATTATACAGTCAAGTGGAGTTCTCCACTTTGATGGCTTTGTTCATTTTGGCCTTTCTCCATTACACCACTGTCTATTTGTTGCAATCGCTATTTTATTAGTGACGGAAAGGCTTCGTCCTTCTTAAAAAGCTCATAACAAGGTGGTGGTTGAGATGTGGTGCAGGAGTAGGGCTGCAGGGCCTACGGGGTGAGCACACATATTTTGAGCAGATTTGGGGGCTATTTGTGTAACCAGGGTGACAAAGACCACTCAAGACCTGCATGTTAGAGGATTTACCATGATCAGCAGGAGGGATTGATGGGCATCAGTTCACTAAACCACAATGTGCAGCTAAGAGGGCATAGGGTAAGGGGGGGGACGAGACACTGAGATGGGTCATGTCTGAAATCTGTAGCTTGTTTGCCAGCTATCTGGTGGGCCACGGACTGTTGTTCTCTCAGCAGATCCACTGGACGACAGAATGAACTGCTTAAGGTTCAGCAGAGCTTGTTTCCTAGGAGTCACTATGAGACTATGACATTTAAATTTATGGCATTTAGCAGATGATCTTATCCAGAGCAACTTACAGAAGTGCACTGAAGTCTCTTCTCAGAAACACATCCTCATGCTAGTACAAACAAGGCTATGGCCTAAGAATACCATAACACGTTACATATTTAGCATGAGAGTTAGTACAGCACAGAAAACAGTACAAGTGTATATATTATTCATTTATATATTAATAAGCTGTGTAGACTTAGTGCCTGTGTAAATGTTTAAAGTGTATCATTTGTGGTGAAGATGAATGTAGTTCAGACATGAAAATGTGTTCAGAATGTCGTTTCTCTGAGTTTTGCACCTGATTTTTGAATACAGCAATCTGTTCTATGATAATTTAAAGCCCACTGGTCTCTCATTAAGATCTGTCAGGACTCCTTAAGTTATCAGTGCTGATAATGTCATGTCTTAATTATAATACATTTTGCACCGTATTACATATTCTTGTGGCTATCATAATTACTATGACAGTTACTGATCTGTAATGTGCACCCTGTGCCAGAGGATTTATACTTTAGATCTGTACCCTACATCTAATAACTGTGGCACAGTTTCCTGCCTCTGTTTGTTTACTTTGATATATTGGGCGTGCCTGTGAAGTGCCCAATCACCAGCTGTAGCACAGAATGGCCTGATGTTGGCTGTGAACTAAAATGGCACATTAACGCTTTTGACAGAAAAATAATAAATGTAAACAGAGATTTATGGCATTTAGGAGTTGCTGATATTTATGTATTAAATGAAAACAAGTGTAATGTAGGGTGTACTTTTTAAGCTTGTTGGAATATGGTGTTGGAGTTGCGACAGCTTTTATCTTAACCACTTTTCTGTCTGAACGAGGCAATTACTGTACATTAAATGATATAATTTTTTGGTTGCTGATTTGCTGGCATAATGCAGGATATTCATAACACTAGACTTTATCCGTCTCCCAAAATATATGAACAGTGAAACAAATGAATTTAAATGAATTTAAATGAATTTAAAAAAAAAAAATCAAAGGATATTCACAAATAAGGTTGTTTGCATTGTTAGATCACAAATCTTCCGCTGGATTGTAAGACTTCTGGACATTCTACGCTAGTATATCATGAGTTGATGACTGCTGCTGGATAATTTGGTGTTAGTAGAGGCTCAGCACTGGATGACTGGTGCTTGCATGGCCCAGTGGGAGCCCTGCTGTGTGTCTGCTCTCTCTCCCTCCTGCTGCGTCTGTCTCTGGCTAAAGCGTCCCATTGCGTGCCAACCCTGGCATCCTGTTCTCCATCACCATACTGCAGACTGCCACAGAGCCAGCACACACATACACACCATTGTACCGCAGGCTGTAGAGCCAGTACAGACCAGCTCATCATACTCAACATTCACATTAACCCACCCACAAAACCGTGCTTCCTACTGTCATTAACCCAACACACAGAACCACTGGAGGCCAGAACACCTCTGTCCGGCATGCCAGAAAAGAGTGCCTTACTACACTTGTGACAGAGCCATATCCTCCACTGCCAAGTTGCCAACACCCAATCCACAGCTAACACTGGAGCAGGTGTCTGTGGCAGAAAGAGGGAGGGAGAGAACAGTACAGAGAGAAGGATGAGAAGGAAATGGAGGCAGAACTGGGTGTGTTTGTGGGAGCAACGTGGTTAGAGCAGAATTAGTGACTGGAGGGAATGTCACCACACATATGAAAACACAGGAGGTGTAGTAGGAAAAAATAGAAGGCTATTTAAATAGAAGATAAGTGTTTTTGCTTGTTGATTAAAGGTGTTCAGGTGTTAAAGCTAAGTACAGATTGTTTTTCTTTTTTTTTTTTGCACCTAATGCACAGGCTGGATAGCAGGCACGAGTGCTCTGCTCTTTGTTAGGTGTAGGAGGCGTGCTAGCAGGGGACTACAGAGAGGAATTGGCAGGCAGTGGCTGGCTGTAACCTGTCATATGAGTTCTAAGTTGGTCTTTTGTGAGAAAATAGCAGTTGCCAGCATGCAGAGGTGGTGATTTAGCGCGGAGATAAGCTCTCTGTAATGGCAGGGTGGAATAATTCTCATTTAAATAGGTGGGTGATTCCAGCCTCTTGCTTCGAGCCTGCTGCGACGGCTTTTCATGCCTGTCGTGCGGTGAGCCGCACTCGCTTTCAAACACGGCTCTTTGATATGTGTACCGATACATGGCCTTACTGTAATTGCATGTTTTATAACCTGGACAGACTCAGACAGACGCTGGTAGAACAATGAATATCATGAATCACTGGAAATGTAATGAATAAAGGCGTGCAAGAGGGATCGTGTGTCTTTCAAAGATGTGCGCACACTATGTGTGATAAAGCTGAGATGGAGGTGAAAATGTGTTCTGTGCACATGGGTCCTCTCTGCTTGTCAGACGTGTGTTTGCTCGTTTACATTCTCCCAGCATTAAGGGCACTGGAGACAGCTGAGCAGTCTTATTAGTCATTACTGGCTGATCGATACAGGGAGGAAAGAGCTAAAGCAGACGTCTGTCTCTGTGCACCAGAGAGAGAGGCAGACACAGAGAGAGCATGCACTCAGCTCAGAGAGCGCTGCAGTCTCCTAGACAAGGAGAAAAAGACTCTTTAACACCACCCTCTGTGTCGAAATAAGCACACAGGGCATTTTTTATTCTCTATCCACTGTCTCCGTGGAAGGGTCTTGGGAAGAAAGAGGGCTATTGTTCCAGAGGATGAACTCATTTTGTATTAAAGGAAATATTTCATGCACTGCCTTGCACCGTCTTTTTGATGGTGGAGGGAAGACCGGGTTGGCGAGGCAGTTCATGGCTTTTATTCATGCTGTATCTGAGTAGTACCATACTGGACAGCATGGATCTCTTAGATTTTCTCTTTTCCTCCATCTCACTGCACACAGGTGTTTGAATAAACAAGCAGAGAGGGAGAGGGAGAGACAGAGTCCAAAGATCACTTAAGGCACTTATTTGAGTCAGAGATATAGAGAAAGACAAACAGTGAACTGTTGCCATGACATGATTCACCATCCTCAGTTCTTGTCTCCCGTACCTCAGTCTCTCTCTTCCTCTCATCCTCCCACCATGAGAAGACAAGAGCAGTCTTTTGTAGTAGGATCACTGCTTACAATGCGCTGCAGATGAAAAGCATATGATCCTGAGAGAGGCCGAAATGACTCTAAATGCTTGGGGAAATACAGGACTGCAGTGTCCTCCTGTGGTAAAGGCTTAAACTGCAGCTTGAAATTGAAAGAGGATGTTATTGTCAGTGAAGGTTAAGTTGAGACACTGATGTGTTATTGCATTGCAGTCTCACTGAATTACTGGAGTTATTTTTCTCCAGCATGGTTTTGCTTGTCATTTATCACATCCTTTCACTAGAATGTATAATTTATCAGCTGTAGGTGAAAGTGTGTTTTTAGTACTGAAATAAACAAGTTGGATCAGGGTTATGAATATAGATGTTCTAAATGAAGAACAAAGCACACTGCAAGTCCTGTATTCCTATATCATATTAAGGTTCCTGTGCATTGAATCTGTAGACTCATGATCAGTCTCTCCCTCCCTCCCTTTCTCTCTCTCTCTCTCTCTCTCTCTCTCTCTCCCTCTCTAGCACTGCTGTCGTCCTGGTGCGAGGAGCTGGGTCGGCTGCTCCTGCTGCGGCACCAGAAGAATCGGCAGAACGAACCCCAGGGCAAAGTGCCTATGCAGCCACCCATGAACTCTATGAAGCCGTCGCTCTCCCATGGGTCAGTATAAACTGCCTGTCCCTCCCTGGACCTTTTTCAAACACCACTGCCTGTACCTGTTGACCCTAAAGCTTCATAATGTTCTGTTTGCTCTTTAACAAGAGATATCCCATTGACCTGGGCCATCTCTTTAAATTTTATAGCAATACACTTGTAAAATAAAATTTTAAATGTCAGTTATACCTTTTGATCAGTTTATGATTAGCATCAGAAATATTTTTATGGAACTGAGTCAGTGGGAACACAGTGTTAATGCTATGGTTCTGCTGAATTTAATCTCAGAACAGCCAGAACCACACTGTAGGGCCATTGAGCAAGGCATTTAACCCCAACTGCTCAGGAATAAACTTGGATTGCTTTGGATACAAGCGTCAGATGAATGAATAAATGTAAATGAATGTAAATGACATACGCAAAATCTCTTCCCAAGGTTGGGGATGGGAGGTGTGTGTGTGTGCACAGGTGTGAATGCAAATAAAAGGAGGAGGTAATGCAACAGCAACTAAAGTCATCTCTTTGACTAGGCTTTGTAAATAGAAAACACTTTTATTTCACTTTGTTACTCTTAAGTGAAATGATCTGAATGCAATTTCAATTAGCTGATTTTTCATGCACACAATCCCAAAATTAATTATATACATATACAAAATTATATATTTTTTGTATTGCTCCACTTATAGTACATATAGTGCAGATTTACAATGAATAGAAAAGACCTGAATAAAAAAAGATAAGGCTGTTCTTTTTATTGGAGTCCTGTTGTTATCACCACTTGCCTGTACGTAGTCTTTTCCAAGACACCAGCAGTCAAAGTTTTGTCAGCCGTGCTGCGTAAACATTGCATCATTGCAAGATGACTTTGATAGCTTGCAAACTCAAGACTCCCCAAGATAGAGAAAACATTTGATGATATCCCACCTTGCTTTAAACTTTTATCTGTGTAAGTCAGTAAAGAACTTGGGGCAGTAGAATTGTTTGTTGATACAGTGCCAAAAGGCCTCTGGGGCATCTAAGCAAAGGAGAAGTGCTGGCTCAATGAAGTTATGTTTAATAGAACATTCTGTACTCAGGGCCTGAACTCTGATTGGTTGCCAAGGAAGTCTCCCTTGTGAATCTTACAGCTTTGCTTCCATGAGAAACAATGTTCTCCATTGAAGAGAGAATTCTTCGTCAAAGTCGGCACACCTTCCCATACATGGTTTATTGTTACTTCGGACCCTGCTGCATAGAGCTAGGCTGTTGATTTTTATCTGATTTGGCTGATGTGTTTGGTTGGTTTGCAGTGATGGGTCCTTTCCGTATGACTCCGTTCCCTGGCAGCAGAATGCCAATCAGGCCCCAGGCTCACTGTCAGTGGTGACGACTGTGTGGGGGGTGACCAATACATCACAAAGTCAGGTGAGACAGACAAGTAACAACATGTACTAATGCATGAAGTGCTCTTATTTGAATATCTCTGGTATTCTACTAATATCATCGACAACTAATGGTTTAAGCGTGCTGTCATTAAAATAGGTATTGGGCAACCCCATGGCTAACACCAACAACCCCATGAACCCTGGAGGCAATGGAATTGGGTCTGGCATGTCTGCCAACAACCCAGGGCTGAACTCCCCTCAGTTTCCTGGCCAGCAGCAGCAGTTCTCAGCCAAAGGTGGCTCCAACCAGGCCTACATGCAGCAGGGCATGTATGGGCGAGCAGGGCATCCAGGAGCTGGAGGATTCAGCGGGAGGTGAGTGTTCAAAACCGCAACGCTGACAAATCAGTGCACCAGAATGAAACACATTGACGGAAAAGATACTGCACAGAGAGAGGAGTCTCTCTTTGCCCCATTCTGTGAGAAATTCAATAAACGTGGGCAATGAGGCTTCCATTAGTGACATTTGATATTTCATTCCAATGCCAAGCCAACACTTAGCTCAGGGATGTTAGCCTTCCAGGAGTTTTCTCAAAAGAGATGATATCACCTTCCCATGGTGCCAATCTGAGAGAGAGAGCGAGAATAGTGATTAAGGATGTATCTAGAAAGCCAGTAGACTCAATGATGTCAGTTGTTTTTTTTTTGTTTTTTTTTTTTTTTAATCAAACAGCTAGGCTTTCTTATATTTCTTTAATTGTCTTCTTAGTTTATGTGAATGTCTATTGGAATCTTGCCATTTCA
Source organism: Pangasianodon hypophthalmus (assembly GCF_027358585.1). Taxonomy (NCBI): domain Eukaryota; kingdom Metazoa; phylum Chordata; class Actinopteri; order Siluriformes; family Pangasiidae; genus Pangasianodon; species Pangasianodon hypophthalmus. The sequence continues at coordinate 16,324,913 of NC_069712.1, forward strand.
GTTTACCTAAGTGTATATTAAGATCATAGGGTTGGGTTATAAAGGTTTTTTGGTTTTTGCAGTTATCCGGGTGGTCCGAATGCCCCAGGTGGCATAGGCATGCCCCCTCACACCCGGCCTCCGTCCGACTTTACCCAGCCTGCTGCTGCTGCCGCTGCTGCCGCCGTCGCCGCCGCTGCTGCCACGGCAACAGCCACTGCCACGGCAACTGTGGCTGCCCTGCAGGAAACCAACAAGGACATGAACCAGTATGGACAGGTGAATGATGTCAATTGAGTCAGACTGAAACAATGCCATTGATTCCATCCTTACTTATTGACTAATATGGTCAGAACCAGACAAGTAAGATATCACTTACAAGTGTGTGACTGTAGAATAGGAAATACAGTAAAATAAAAAACTAAAATAATGTATTAAAGATTAAAATAACTTTGTTGAAAATTATTAGCTGCTGTATGTTAACAATACGTGCCGACTGGAAAGTATAGTTAGAATTATTATTTTTATATATGTGCGTAATTGTAATGTTTGTTTTCTCCAGATGTGCTCATCGTTTCAGATGGGCCCTACGCAGGGCTATAACAGCCAGTTTATGAACCAGCCTGGACCCCGGGGCCCGCCGGCCATGGCAGGAGGCATGAACCCAGCTGGCATGGGTGCTGGCATTAACAGCTCCAATATCAGCGGCCCTCCAATGGGCATGAACCAGCCCCGGGCACCAGGAATGGGGCCGTTCGCTGCCCATGGCCAGAGGATGCCCCAGCAAGGATATCCAGGCCCCAGACCTCAGTCCATGCCGATACAGGGCACAAAGAGGCCCTATCCTGGAGAGGTGAGGATTGACTCTCTTGTTATGTTTATTATTTAGTGATGGATGGCGGTTTGACCAAGGCCATCATAAAATTACAAGAGTTTTTATTTTTAGTTTTTATAATTTTACATAATATATTATTAATACATAAATACAAGCTAATACATAGTATATTATTTTCAACTAAATTATTATTAATATCATCAATATACAAGAATGTGAGTGCAAAGAAAGATGGAGACCTTTTGGTTCATAATTTACAGTTATGTCTGTTTATTTTATTTCACCTTATCACACTCAGTTCAAATGACCTAAACATAATTGCTGCATATTTCTGTAACCATAAATGTGATAAGCAATTTTATTTCATGTTGATAAGATGTATTAAGCCAGTGAGGTATATTTTCAATAACATTTTTAAATTGTTTAACTTTTTGGAAAAACAGAAAGTTCTGCTAAAAGATTTTACTGGGTCATAACTGTGTCAGTACATTGTTTTTTTTTTAAATTTAGATATTACATCTGAAAGCTTCCCCATAAACTTAATAAGTTTACTAAGTAATTCTGTTATTATTCTCTTTTCAGCCAAACTATGGGGGACAGCAGTTTGGACCTAATGGCCAGTTCCCCAATCAGCAAGGACAGTACCCAAACCCTAACGCCTCCAGAGCCCTGCCCTCTCCCAGTTACCCCGGCCAGAGGATGCCAGGCCAGCAGGGCACAGGCCAGTACCCGCCTTCAGGAGTACCCATGGGCCAGTACTACAAGGTAAATGTCACAAACTGCTTAGTGCAAAGCAAGATCACACTTCATTTTACACGTCTCATCATGTGCTTTTTTTTTTTCCTTCAGCAGGAGCCATTTAATGGCCAAAATAACAATTTCTCTGGAGGTAGTTATGGCTATAATCAAGGCAATGGGGTAAGCAGTTCCTCTTCTTCCCTCTGTGGTTTTCTTGCTTGATATGTTAGTGTTTCCACTGTACAGGGCGTACCATAAGTCCAGCATCATAGGAGAAAAATGAAAAAATGGCAAAACAAAACTTGCTCAGTGTTCTCGTTGACTTCAATTTCCTGTGAATAGAATTCGCTGGATTCATTCTTCCTTGCTCAGATACATCATGGTCTGTAAAAGTAGAAAAATACTCAAAGTCAAAAGACACCCTGGTATGTTAAGTTTATCAAGATGTACACTGCAAAAAATGACATCTTAGCAAGGGAAATTATCTTGAGTATAGTCAGATTTATCTAGAATTTCCTCTAATAAGATTACAATTAACCAAATATAAGATTATTAATCATATTTCTAGACATTTGTACTCATTTCAAACTTCACATTTTCTTACAATTTCTACTGGCAGATAACCTTGCTTCTTTCTAGAAATAAATGTTTAAAATTAGAAAAAATTTGCCAATAGAACAAGACAATTTCAAGCTTGAAATTAGTAAAAAAAATGTCTAGAAATAGGTTTTAGTAATCTTAGATTTGGTTAGTGGTAATCGTGTAATAGGAAATACTAGATCAATTTGACTATTCAAGATATTTTCACTTGCTAAGATATAATTTTTTGCAGTGTAATAAGTAAACCTCTAATGTTACTACACTGAATAATTTTTAGTTTAATAATGAAATTTTGTTTATTTAATATTTTTATTTGACTTTTAGGTCTTTTATTTTTAGCTCCTGATTATTGAACATGAGGGCTGTCCCTCTGTGCTTTTCAATATAATATATAAATTTAATAGATAAAAATGTATACGTATTTTTCTCCTCGTAGCCTCCTCGGCAGGTTGTGAACTATCCTCATTCACCCGTTCCTGGGAATCCCACACCACCCATGACTCCAGGAAGCAGTATCCCTCCATACCTATCGCCCAACCAGGACGTCAAGCCTCCGTTTCCCCCTGATATGAAACCCAATATGACATCTCTGCCTCCACCACCGAGTGAGTGTCACTGACAGCACAGTTTAAAGCTTTTCAGTCAGCTTTATTAAAACCTCAGCATCAGTCAGCAGTGAAGTGAAGTGTTTGATCCACTTAACACCTTCAGGTGGGTGAGAAGAAGTCCCACTGCTCATTTATCTCGCTTCAGTGTGCTTCACATCTGCACAGAGCGCATTCATAATACATGCATTTCAGTGGGAAGGTTGAACCGATGTGACCCTGAAAGCAAAGTTCAACCATGTATAGTGCAGTGGGTGTCGGTTAAAAAGCTAAGTACTCATGGCATTTATGTGAGTGTGTGTGAGCTAATGCCGTGTACTGCTTTTAGCTAATCCCAATGAGGAGCTGCGGCTGACCTTCCCCGTACGTGACGGTGTGGTGCTCGAGCCGTTCAGACTGGAGCACAACCTGGCTGTCAGCAACCACGTCTTCCACCTGCGGCCCTCTGTTCATCAAACACTCATGTGGAGGTGTGTGAGTGCTAAAGAATAAATGATTATTATTATTATAATTATGATTATTAATACTGATACTACTACTGCTAATAATAATAAAGCTTTCAGTTGTTAGATAGACCCTTTCATGCATGGAATGCTGCTATATATAGTTTAGTGCAACAGTTTCCATACCCTTAGGAAAAAGCAGCATACATAGTGAAAATTAATTTATAACAATAATACATGCCGTTTGTCACATTAAGAGAAGTGCCATCATTACCACAAGTAACAAAAATGATCAGTGTATGGCAGGGGTTCTCAAATTTTTGCTTCTAGGGACCCCTTTAACTGTAACATAAACTCCACAGATCCCCTCAGTACATGTATGAAAAGCGTATTTATTTTATGAACATGAGTTTTTGAGTTATTGAGGGTTTGATTAATTTAATTCAAGTGACCAGTCAAAAAGGCTAAGAACTTAAGAATAAGAGATAACATTGATAATGGTGGGCTGTGATTTTCTCCACTAGAACAAAATAATAATAAAAAAAAAATCAAAGATTTAACGTGAGCATGTTGGACTTGGTGGATTGTTGCATGACAAATTTACCACGTTCGTTCATTCATCTTCAATAAATGCTTTATCTTGGTCATTGACGCTATGTTTTAAATAACCAATTTGTTTGTATTTTGGGATATAGAACCTAAGTTGATCAGAAAATATTTCAGGCAGGTACAAACGGAATAACTGGCAGGATTGGTCAGAATTCCTTTGGAAGTGGGCGAGAATGAAATTAAAAAAACAGTCTCGTGCACACCTGGATGCTCACTTTTTGGCTTTATAATAAATTTGATATATGCAATGCAGATGCATATAATATATGATATGAATAGAGGACTGTAGAGGAAAGTAAGAAGTTTGATTATAATAAAAAAAAAAAGCACGCTAGTGTGTTAATCAAGTAATCTCTGGTTGGAGTCAGGTCTGACCTGGAGCTGCAGTTTAAGTGCTACCACCATGAGGACCGGCAGATGAACACGAACTGGCCAGCGTCGGTGCAGGTCAGCGTTAATGCCACGCCACTCACCATCGAGAGAGGAGACAACAAGACATCCCACAAACCCCTGCACCTGAAGCATGTGTGTCAGCCGGGAAGGAACACCATCCAGATTACCGTCACAGCCTGCTGCTGTGTGAGTACTGCTGCACTTCACCTGACAGCCATGCTCTGAATAATGTATAGCTTCTCATTTACTGACCGTGTTTTAATGGAACAGTGGTGGTTCAGTGGTTAACACTTTGAGCTATTGACATTAAAGTTGTGAGTGTAAAGCCCAGGCCTGCCAGAGAGTCACCATTAAATCATGCAGTGTAGTTAAATTTTATTCTGTCTCAATTATAAGTCATATTGGATGAATGTGTCTGCTAAATGAATAAAAATGTAGAATATAATGGCAGCACTGGTTTGGTTTAGCAGCTGTGCTCTGTGTAGGATCCTCCACTGTGTGTGTGTGTGTGTGTGTGTGTGTGTGTCTTGTATCTATGTGCATTTGGTATCAGTTTCATGAGCTTCTGCTGGAAAAGCAAATGGCACAGAGGAGATATCATTATCCCATGGCACTAATGTAAAGGAGATTGGATGGTGTGGGAGTCTCGCTGGTGTGTGTTAACACATGTCTGCTCTTGTCGCAGTCTCACTTGTTCGTGCTGCAGCTGGTGCACAGGCCGTCAGTGAGATCCGTCCTGCAGGGTCTGCTCAAGAAGAGGCTCCTGCCCGCAGAACACTGCATTACCAAAAGTAAGAGCGCACACTCTACAGTGAGCTAAATTTTATATTAGAAAATAGATTGGCTGAGCCGTGTTTAAAGCCGTTGTAAAATCCTTGATATACACACACCTCTGAACGTACCACAGTCAATGAATTCTGTATTAATACGCCAGGTTTTAAACCAAAGCCTTCTATTAACAGACTACACTGCATGGTGGAAACATTGTTTGTTGAGATATATATATATATATATATATATGTTAATAATAATCCAGAGAGATATATTATTAATAATAATTTATTTACTATAATAAATCAATAAAATTATTTCTTTTACTCTGAATTTTATCGTATAGTTTTTTTTTTTTGTGTGTCTATTTTTTGAACGTGGTAAGTCACTCATGAACATGCGTTACAGTGATTATATCAAACCCAAGTGTGTTTGAGGGATTCTGCTTTGTGTTCTGCCTAAGAACACCCATATCCGTGATAAAATCACTGTAACACAGACCTTCTCATGGCTTATTGCGTTATGCAGTTATTAATATCCGTTTGTTGCTTTCTGCTTCATCCTTTCTTCTTCTGCCTGCTGATTCCCACATCCTCTGTGTGCAGTAAAGAGAAATTTTAGCAGTGTAGCAGCGTCCTCTGGGAACGCCACACTGAACGGAGAGGATGGTGTGGAGCAGACGGCCATCAAAGTGTCCCTTAAGTGTCCCATAACATTCCGGCGGATCCAACTTCCAGCCCGGGGACACGATTGCAAGCATGTGCAGGTAAACAGACCAATACAAACAAAAAGTTAAATATCACATGTAAACACAACCAAGAATGTTGTGGAAATTGTTATCTGAATGTGCTGAAATTATTATGGCATAAAAATCTTAGATTTCTAGAGGTCACTTGACATCAGATGCATTTCTACAGCGTTTTTTTGAAGTCACACATCTTGCACAAGTCACACATCACTGATATGTTTCCATGCTAGTCAGTATTTCAGTCCACATCAGCTCTGTGAGAGAGACAGTGTGTGAAAGTGTAAGCCCATGTTTCACACATGCACATAAGCAAGCCATAATTTCCATACAAATCCACTCCTTTCCCACTTTCTATGTTATGAACTCTACTTAAACTCAATAATTATGTTAAGTTATGACTGTTTGGCCTGTAGCTGCACAGCAAACTGTTTGTACGGTAATGATATTCAGAATAAACACAGATGTGCTTTTTGTTTGCTGTCTCAGTGTGACATTGCACCTTTTTAAGTGAACTGTGTTGCAATTACAGCTGGCTCAACTTTAACTGTCACCACTTTCCATGGTCCGTAGACTGTTATGCTTATAGGTGCTAGTTTTTTTTTTAATTAAAAACAAAGCAATATGTCACAAGAGTAGGTATTTCATTTTGATGCTCTGCCATGATTTTTCGGCTTTTACCCCTCACGAGGGTAGAAGAGTTTTACTATTTTCAGTTACTGATGTTGCCTCTCATCTGCAGTGTTTTGACCTGGAGTCCTACCTGCAGCTGAACTGTGAGAGAGGGACGTGGAGGTGTCCTGTATGCAAGTAAGTTGCAAAACTCAACCACTGTGTTTTTATTGTTGGACCAAGGTACTGTTTTTGTATTTTTTCATAACTTCATATTTTATACGGCTCTCTCTGTCCCTAGTAAAACCGCGTTACTGGAAGGTCTGGAAGTGGACCAGTACATGTGGGGAATTCTCAATGCCATCCAAAAGTATGTATGAGTAAAAACCACAATCAGTAACACATTTAGCTCTTTTTTACGCTCATAAACTATTTAGCCAAACTATCACATAACTTTTCTGGGTACATCCAGTGTTTGGACCTGTCCAATCATTTAGGGTTCTCTGTTTTTTTTTTTGCCCTCTTTAGTTCGGAGTTTGAAGAGGTCACCATTGACCCCACATGTAGTTGGCGGCCGGTGCCCATAAAGTCTGACCTGCACATAAAGGAGGATCCAGATGGCCCTCTGGCCAAGCGCTTTAAAACTATGAGTCCCAGTCAAATGATCATGCCTAACGTGATGGATATGATTGCTCAGCTGGGGCCAGGACCCTCACCCTACACCTCCCTCCCGCCTCAGCATGGCGGGAACAACACAGAGTACACCAGCCAAGGTAGCGATCATGAGTCCAGCTCCTCCAGCTTAAATCAAATCAAACTGTTATATCCCTCCTAGAAATGGAAAAAATATTAACGGTGATTTTTCCATTTGGCTCCATTTCTCAGGTACACATGGAGGCATTCATTTTTAAAATGACATATTTATATCACAGACATTATGAGCACATTAGCGTGATTTCATGCATAAGTGAAATAAAGGTATTATAAATCGACTGGCCTGAAAATATGGAACAAAAAGACAATTTTATTGCATGCCGTGTGACCTTCAGGCCTTTATCGCTCATTGACCTGCCATAGGGAGGATCTCCAAGCATATATAGGGGTTTTGTATGTCTATTTCTATAAATATTTTTATACTGCTCATCATTTAGCTGTAAATAAGATTGGATAAATGTAAATCGATTTTACAGTTTCATTATATGAAAACCAAAGACATGGCATGGCTATTGGTAACTAGTCAACAGAACCAGGTGAAGGCTTTTGCAAGATCTTTTTCTTTTGGCTTGACTCATTTTTTCACAGTACTAAGAGTGAGATAGACACCTGCAGGTTTTTAAACTGCTCAGTAAAGTGAGGATTTCTCTCTCTCTCTCTCTGTGTGCCGCTGGCTATTCGTGCCTGAGGTTACAGCTTCTCATTACTCTTCTCTGCTTTTGTTTGTCAGGCAACAGTTACCAGGGCCATGGAAACTTTGACTTTCCACACAGTAATTCTGGTGGAGGAGCTCCAATAAATGACTTCATGCATGGCCCTCAGCTTTCGCACCCTCCGGATGTACCCAACAACCTCATGGGTCCAGACAAACCTCTGAGCCATGGCATGGCCGACTCGGTAAGACACCTGCGTGGAAACCCATGCAGATTTCTGACATCAGCTCCTCTCATCGGTTCAACCTCTCATCCAGAACCTTGCTGCTCTCATTCAAGTGTTGTTTATATTAAACACTCCAGAGTCTTGTTTTTTATTCAAACATGAACACTGGACCAAACCCTTCCATTTGTTGACAGAACCTGTTTGATATTTTTACAACATTCTCTCATAGGCACTTGATTGGGGAGGAGAGGAAATTGGGTAAAGCTGTCTTTAACCCTTATGTTCGGGTCAAAATGACGCATTTTAAATATTTACCAAAGGTGGAACACTTACTTTAAAAAAAATAAGATAAAGAGTTGGTTATAGAGGTTCTGTTCAGGTTTCTTTGACCTAAAAGTGAATAGATGAAATAAAGATTTAAAATAACTGGTAAATATGAAACAAAAAGATCCTGTCACATGACCTCACTCTCTTATATAGTTACACACTCCTGCCATTAGGAGTGTCATAAGAATTTTGTATAAAAATAAAAGCTTATATTGCTAATAGTTGAGAGAAGTCATATCGTATCATATCATATATCATTTTGAAATAAATATATACAGTAGTTGTATTGTTATGAAATAAAAAGTGATTCCCTGGGTTAATGGGACATCTATTGCTGACTAAACCTCCATAGTATAAACCTGGTATTATCCCCTAAGGTCCATCTGCATGGCTCTAACCTGTATGTGTCTGGCTGCTCATGCTCCCCAATACCCATGATGCCTCACTGCCTCTCTCTGCTCTCCCTGTAGATGCCTCATCCTGTGAGTGCTGAGCAATCCCATGCTTCCATGCCACCAGGCATGCACGTATCGCCCCACCCCAACAGCCAATCTGCACAGCCATTACATCACAGCGGCCCTTCATCTGGCCCGCCCCCACGCCAAGCTCCGCCCACACAGCAGCAACAGCCTGGCCCCAACAGCCACACGCACAGTGACATGACCTTTAACCCTGGTGCTGAGGGCCAGGTGGGCAGTCAGGGGGCAGCAGACATGCCCGAGCCCTCTCTGGAGGTGAGTACTGTCCGCGCGCAAAGCAGCACTGCATTAGTCATTTGTCTGTGCTTTGAGCGGTCACACCTTGGGAACATGTTTTGCAAAGTCATGGCTGGCTTACATGCTCTGCTCACTTAAATGGGAAAAGGAAAAAAGTATATATAAGTAATAAATTGCGTATATGACGGTTGTCAATTATCCAAGTCCTTTTAAAAGTTTAGTAGTTTAGTAGTCTGTCACGTTTATCACACAAGCCTCTAATCGTAATTATTTGAGCTGACTGGGATTGTTGGAGATGATTGCAAATAACACGATCATATATGTAGTTGGTAAACATGATGCTTATTCTCAATTAAATTAAATTAAAATATAATCAGTATGCCATTACATATCTCGTTCAGTCTTTAATCTATGAACTATGTGTAACTACATACATGTTGTTATGGACCCCAGTAATATTGTATTTATTTCAGGATTATGTTTTATATATTTAACTTATTATGTATGTCCTGTCTTTTATTTGATGTTTTTAAAGTTACTTACACTCACCAGCCACTTTAATAGGAACATCTCTACCCCTGCTTATTTATTCATGCAATTATCCAATGAGCCAATCACGTGGCAGGAGTTCAGTGCATAAAATAATGCAGATACAAGTCAAGAGCTTCAGTTACTGCTCACATCCAACATCAGAATAGGGAAAAATGTGACCTCGGTGACTTTGACTGTGGCATGGTTGTTGCTGTCATACAGGCTTAGTCATGTTTCAGTTTGTTTTGAAGAAACAAATATACTTCATTATGAATATAAAGGAAAGTCTTTATGTACATGCTTAAATACTAAATTAATACAATGAAGAGATGTTGAGTACTTTATACACTGTTCCTGATGTGAAACCATTTGTCTTGTCCTGTGTGCAGCTGCTGCCCGAGCTGGCCAACCCAGATGAGTTACTGTCATATCTGGACCCTCCGGACCTCCCAAGCAACAGCAACGACGATCTGCTCTCCCTCTTTGAGAACAACTGACTTCCCTAACCCACCTTTACATGAGGCACTGACAAGTTCAGCTGTCAGGAGTCAAGCAGAACCCTGACCACCAATTCAGTACTTTACAACCGCGAAACACTCGTCCTCCCTCTGCCTCTACTTGTGTAAATATCTCACTCTTTTACGGACGTCCTTTTTCCACACATGTATGGCAGCCATGTTGGTTGGCACTAAAGTGATATTTCAATACTAATATGAAAAAAAAACTGTGCAGCTATAATCATAAGAATATATGTCACACAGAACTGTATGTGTGCTCACTAGGAAAGTGTTGTAGCATTTTTTTAATTCAGATTTTTTTTCCTTTTGTGAAAAGCAAGACCTGAATAGAAAAAAAAGATACTTCCTGTACTGGCTTATGTGTGTGTCCCCCATGAGCATTCTGAGGTTTGTTCTTCCAAGCTTTATGTCCACAGCTTCCCAAATCTCCATCTAGTGTTTTTGACTGGATGTCCTCACTGTATATCAGAAGTCCCTTGGAAAAAGCACAACAGCATTCAGCAGAACTGCAACAGGAAGACTGAGAAGGAAAACATCACAGGAACAAAAGGCTGCATCACAGTCACTGCGAGGTTTAGCATCATAGCAATGTGGTACTCCCATCTCACAGACTAATGCCGGGCCTCTGAAGTCCTCTGTAGCTCATGTGGAACGTGTGAACGCGTGGTGTGTGGGAATCTTCTTCAGATCGGCATATCATATCTCATTTTGTCCATCATATTCACTCACGAGTGTTGTGTTCAAATCAGAACAAGTTCCCGAGGGCATTGTGACAATTCATTTCACTGTTTTTTATAGGAACACCAACATATCAATACTGTGTGTGTGATAACGTGCATCAATAACCAGCACTGTACCTCCTTCACAAATCTCTCCATCTCAGAGTACTGTGGAATCAAAGTCGGTGGGCAACGCAATTCATTTTTGTAACGTGAGAAGTAATGCAATCACTTTTTAAAGAGTAGTTTGAGTGTTAAAACATCCGTATGCTCTGTCAGCTGTCTCTTCTGGGAGTCTTTCCCCATTTAATGCATGAGCTTTGTCCCTCCCAGGCCTGTGATGTCATGAATAACAAGAACTCCGTGTGTGCATACAGTGTGTTCATTGTGCACTCGTGCCAATCCCACGTTGTTTTTAGTGACCGAACCGAAGTGTAGACTGATTTTCTTTTTTAAATCAGTGCGTTCAGACGTGTTCCTCTGTCCTGTTTTTATTCATTTTAAACATGAACTATGATCATGTAAAGACTACGTTTGTTATGCGCAATATATTGTTCATGATATAATTCCTGTTTTCCCCCTGTTGGTGTAACTCTCTAAATGTACAGTGTATGTGCGTTTATTACAAAATGGCCATGTATTACCAAAGTTCTGCATAGTGATTGGAGGAGATGGCCCAAACCTGGCATACTAAGCTAATAATCTTCTTTTGAGCTGGTTAAGCATGTGACACCTTCATTTCCATCAGTGCGTTCACACAACAATATAATTATCACATGCTATTGTATGGTACAATAATTTTTATGGTCTTTGTTTTGTAGAGGTTACACGTCTATGTACAAGTCTACATAATCTGTTTTATTTTTATCCCCATAACCCCCTGAAAGAGTCTCAGAAACGATATTTTCGCCATGTGTGTACATTTTGGCGTAAGGCCCAACTCGCCTAGTCGAAAAGGAAACCACTTAACACATCAGATTACTGTTTAACAGTTTTTATATTATGAAACACAGTATAAATTCAGCATAATAGGAACTGCATATAAATATGCATTACTCCTTGCTTATTTAAATTCTGTTAATCAACAGAATGTACTGTATGTTTGCTTTAAGTTTTTTTTCCTTTTGAGTTAGTGCTCAGACAATACATTGACTTGTTTGAGCTTCACAAATGCATACAGCTGAATACCTTTCACAATGTATTTTATTTTTCAACCTTCATTTCCATTTTAAATTATTTTGTATCACCGACTGTTGGTGTTCAGTTATGTATAGACCTTATGTTCGTTGCTGACGCATTTTAAGTCCTTCTAAACAGGCAGATGTGTTTTAGCCTGTAGCTCCAGTTGGTTTGTAATTCACTTGTATGTCTTTTTTTTTTTTTTTTTTAACTGATGCACTGCCACATTTTTGTTCTTACTTTGTAGACACCTACAGACAGAAACTGAACTGAACTCTCCACTTGCACATTGGTTGCACTGCAGGTTGTTGAGATGAGTCCCTGTTTTAGACCTGTCACTTACTGTAGCTGTACAGTTATTGGAGAAGAAAGCGAGTCGATGTGATGAGACAGTTACAGTGAAATGAATTAGATGCTGTTTGTCCCTGATTCAGCCACAGGTCTCAATGGGAAACGGTTTGAAAGAACACTCTAGCAGGGGACATAAGGGATGCATGTATATATGTAAATGACATAGAGACACGTTAACAGAAATGTATTCATTTTCCCCAGGGGAATGTGCATTGTGTATTTAGAATTTGTAAAGCTTGCAACCTCCTATCAGACTCGAATTGGGTAAAATGAATCTGTGTTTGTTAGCGTCTGTGGAACCTCTTTCCATTTTTTTTTGTTCTTTTGTTTCACTTATGTAAAATATTTCCAATGCCTCCTAGAAAAGGGGAATTATGGGGGCAAAGAGACACACTTGTTTCACCTTTGTGTAATTAGCTTCCGTGTATTGCTCCATTACCTGTGTACTCTATAAGGTGCTACAAAAGATGAAGAAAATCCTGGGGAATAATTTGGAGGACGGGGCATGGGGCCTGGAGTGGTTCCAAAAGATTGTAACCAAATTAATAGTTTGTACAATTTTGATATCACGATCAGAGGAAAAAAAAAAGGTACAATCTGAGGTGATTGGCGCCTAAAGTGGCAGTTGTCTTTTTTGTTTTGTACATTCTGTGTACAATCATTTCATATTCTAAACTGTTCGGAAGAAAATAAACTAATTGTGATTTTTAGTCTTGCAAAACTGTATGTAGTTAGATGCTGTGACATCCTAATATTTATCTAATAAATATGTATTCAGATGAAACACGCTCATTAAGTTGTCAGTCTGTTTTTTGGTCTGTTTGTCTGGTTAGAGCTAATTGCTCTTCTGTCTATATACGTGCTCTACATGTATAAAAGCATGGTCGCTAAATCCCATGTATTGCGCTCTATGTTCAGTAGGGAGCTTTTTGGGATTCAGCCATTCATATATACTGTGTATGTACATGAACATATACAGTATACATATGGATGTTATATATGTAACATTTAAAACATTGATTCATGAAATAAAGTGTAAAGTTACCTACATTATATTATACATTATAAAATATTTGTTTCAATGTGCTCTGTCAGGTTTAGTTTGTTTATTGATTTTTCTAAAGGGTTAATTTCGAACACCCAATTACTCTCACATCCAGATACTGACTACACAACATTGTTCTATTTTCTCACTCCTCTTCTTTGCGATTTATAATCTAGTCACTGTATCAAAAAATGTAGTAAAAGATACTACACTACTGCAGAAGTAGTTCACAGAAATATTAATGTACAGTATATACACTATACAACCAAAGGTTTTTGGACACCTGACCATCACAGCCATATGTGAGTCTTTAACAGACTGTTGCCACAAAGTTTGAAGCACACAACTGTATTACATTTGCATTGCAGTTTCCCTTCACTGGAACTAAGAGGCCCAAACATGTTCCAGCATGACTATGTCCCTGTGCACAAAGCGAGCTCCATGAAGACACGGTTTGCCAGGGTTGAAGTGGAAGAACTCGAGTGTCCTGCACAGAGCCCTGACCTCAACCCCACTGAACACCTTTTGGATGAACTGGAACACCGAATGCACTCCAGTCCTCCTCACTTGACATCACTGCCTGATCTCACTAATGCTCTTGTGGCTGAATGTCACAAATCCCCACAGCCACTCTCCAAAATCTAGCGGAAAGCCTTCCCAGAAGAGTGGAGGTTATTATAACATTATAAAGGGGGGAAAAGGGGGGGGGGGGGGGGGGGGGGGAATGGGATGTTCAAAAAGCAAAAATGGGTGTGATGGTCAGGTGTCCACAAACTTTTGGCCATATAGTGCATGCTGGTTACACAGTGCTCAGCTCTGAGGTGTAATACAGTAGGTGACCACACGAGGGCGCTGTGAGTTCAGCTCTACTCTAAAACGCGCTCACTCTCACTCGGCCTTCTGTAAACAGATAGAGTTCACCTCCAGCACTGTCCTGCTAGTTTAACGTTTACAGATTATTTATAACCGGATACCATGTTACAAATGAAAAACCGCTTAAAATATTGTTCGCTCGCCCTCGCCGCCAGCCGGCTGCTGTCAGGAGCAGTGAGCAATCCGCTGGTCTTCCTGGACATTGCGGCTGACGGCGAGTTTATCGGCAGAATTATAATCCAAGTAAGAAGCTCCTGTATATACTCACACTAGACTATAAAACTAATCACCCATCAGGTGTGTAGAGGTTTATCCGCTTTGTCACATGTTTTATCTGTACTGCTTTGTGCACTAAATCACGGATCCTCTTGTTTTTATCCAGCTGAATGCAGATGTGGTTCCTAAAACAGCAGGTGAGTCCATGCTTGTTTTTTTGTTTTGTGTTTTTTAAACCTATTGCACGGCGCTGTTGAATTCTCAACTCTGATTGGTCAGAAGGCGCTGATTAATATTCTGTAACAGCAGCTCTGACAGTAGTTCCGGCTGCGAGGCAAATCACAGCTTTATATTAATGCGCTAGTCCTAATGTTTTATTGTTTCTATAGTAACAATTTCACAGGCACTAATAAACATTAACATATTTAATAAACATTAAAAACGTGTTTTACAAAGAAAAGCATATAACCCATTTTTATATATATATATATATATATATATATATATATATATATATATATATATATATATATATATGTGTGTGTGTGTGTGTGTGTGTAAGGAGTCTCAGGTGTCAGCTCTTTGTAACAGTCAGCAAGTTTTACACCACAGGAAAAAAGACTTCAGGACAGAACTAGTGTTTCTTGTAATGAGACAAGCTGCATTTTATCTATCTATCTATCTATCTATCTGTCTGTCTGTCTGTCTAACTTGGAGAGAGAGAAAATGAACAACTGTATATAGCTGCTATAAAGTAATAACAGGTACCACCTTGTTTGCAACGTTCCACAGCATTAAATGTAACTATAACCGTTTGAAAAGCACGACTGTTAAGTTCCAAATTGTAATTGTCAGCAAATTGCTGTGCTATAAGAGGAATCAAACCCTTCAGGATATGCTGTTATTGGAAAAGAATCAACTTCTAGGTTGTAACTGTAACCCTGCTTCGTGTCGGACCGCATCACACCACTTGTCGTGGATTATTTTCCAGCATGTCCCATAATTTTTTTTTTTTTACTCCTTACTTAATGATTAGGCATTAACGTAATTGAATTTGACATGGAATTGTTTTATTTTTCAGAGAACTTCAGAGCGCTGTGTACAGGAGAGCATGGGTTTGGATATAAGGGATCCATTTTCCATAGAATCATTCCTGAGTTCATGTGTCAGGTATTTCTGCATTACCAGTTCGGACAGACATTTAATTGTCACACACTTATATATCTACAGAGAAGTTTCATGGTATGAAGAAATCACAGAATCTATTCCAGTTTAAATCTACCTTGACGGAACAGCCTGTGACTATATAACCTTGGGATTTCCTCTATTTTCACTTCAGGCAGCATAGCAGATGTTGCCTTCATAAAGTAGTGTTAAGCAGCAAGTATTAGTCATCTTCACTGTGCGACTGTAGCATGTGTTCTTGGGCCTGTGCCACAGTCTGATTGCTTTTATTTCTACAGGGTGGAGATTTCACAAATCACAATGGCACCGGTGGAAAATCAATTTACGGAAAGAAATTCAAAGATGAGAATTTCAAGTTGAAACACACTGGACCAGGTGATGGAACAGCTTGGGGGTCTCAAGTTGTTGTTTTGTTTTGTTTTTTAACATTTTGATTGACATGAGAGGTTTTCTTAGCCTTTTGCAATTTACTGGTTCTCACTCATTTATTATAAGGAAATATGAACATGGTTCAATCATTTATTTTATTTATAACCACTTAACGTAGAACCAGGTTACACAGTATGTAACACAGAACAAGGTGAGAACTGTACACAACAATAATTAACATTATGGTACAGTACCATATGAGGTAAGGAACCACTGAGACGGGACAAAGGATATGGACTTATAGAAACATATAAAATGATTTCTTAGGTTATTGTTATTAGGAGGAATCAGCTTCCATGCATGTCAGGAAGATGTCTAGATATGACTTGCTTCTGTTTCTAAGTGCTGGTGAATGTTTTTTCTAATGTTGCGTGTTCTTTTAAAAGGTTAAGGCGGTACAGATATTACTATATTTTTATATATAATACAAGATATTTTAATTCTATCTTTACAGTTTAATAATATGACCTTTTTGGCTATTTTTAGTTATGTACAAATGTTTGGAGCTGGCGGGCATTTTCGAGCGAGAGTAGATGCCTGTTTCACTTCTAAGATCACTCCACTAGATGGTGGCACAGGACTCAGTAGTAAAGAGCACAGATTTTGTAATTCCCTGGCGAATGGCCTACTTTTAGAGAAAGTCAACATCAGTGTCTCAGTGCATTTTTGGTGCCAGGGGGTTCCTAAACCAACAGACCCTCCTGATAGATTGATATGGCCAAATAGTGTCAGCTTGTGCAATTCTGGCCTGGATATAATTATAGTAGTGAAGCATAACTTACCCAATCCAGATGTGCCCTCTGCACTGGTATTTTCTGGCCCACCCCCACCCCACCCCCACCCCCTTTCTGATCTTCTTATACTTTTGGAATTTTTTATTTTTTTTTGTTATGATGTGGCCACTAAATCATTTTCAGTTGTAAAGCATGTACTAAACTGTACACTATGAAACATGTCAGTAGTGGATTACGGATTGAGACTGCAGTGTGTAATGTTTGCTCGTCTTGGTCTTCACAGGTGTGCTGTCAATGGCGAACTCTGGGCCGAACACCAACGGATCTCAGTTCTTCATCTGCACTGCCAAAACAGAATGGTACGCAGACACTGCCTGCATTCACATAGGATCAAGTTGTCTTACTGACACTATAATGTATGAAACACATATTGCTCTGTTTAAGGTTTGTTTTTTGTGGTACTTTATTAGCTATGAAGTCGAACACATCATAGTGTGTGCTTTATGCTTGCTCTTATTCTTCCTCAGGCTTGATGGCAAACATGTCGTGTTCGGTCAGGTGAAAGAGGGCATGGAGACTGTCAGGGTAATGGAGTCATATGGTTTGCATGATGGAGGAACACTTAAGAAGATTGTCATCACAGACTGTGGGGAACTTAAATAATACAGGTCTCTGCACTGTACAGAGCTGACAACTGACTGTTCTCATGTAAATGATTAATCTCCAGCCAAAATGTAAATGATTGAATTCAGAGCCAATCCTGCATTTGGATGTAATTCTTTATGATTAAAGGGATGTAATGTTTTATATCTTTTTGATTCAAATAAATATGACCCACTTTTATGTGTGGGGAAGTTGGTTTCGGTGCTTTATGCTTGCTAAGTAAGCACTTTTGCACTGCATGCTAAATCTTAACAAGTAAAATCAATCATAAAAGTTCTATATACACATTTTTGTTTGGGAGAAGTGCATGTAGTTTGTATAACTCCACAGAATAAACTAAACTGTATACGAAACCTATTGTGTGCCTGTGGCTTTCATTTTTAATGGCTGAAATGCTGTTTCCAGATGAGAGTTACAACTTTTTTCCCCTGTATCCCTAAGCACAGACCTACAGAATATACACGTGGGATTTAGTTATAAAGTGAATTTCCACAATTCCACGCCATTGCATTTTGAGTCCTCTCAGCAGCTAAGTTAGTTTCACTCTTAAACTTAAAGTTTCCTGACAATGATGTGAAACCTTTTTTTAGCCAAGACTTCCTGTCCCCTAGAACAGGATGTGACATCATATCTGTGTCCATGAAACTTCTCCACCTTAAGGTCAGATTGACTTCTTTTGTATGGCATGCAAGCCAAGATTTCTGTTATAGTACTTGCCAAAAAGCCTATACCTTCCATGCCCTATGCTCTGTGAGTTGAGGTGGAGGTGTAGCTTATCACAGTAATGCCTTATGAAAGTAAATTATGAATCTTTGTGGAAAAACAGTTCACTCTCTTAAATGAAACCATATGTAAGCTGAGATCACAAGGTTTGTTTGACTTCTCAGATTACAGAGTTGCCATGGAGATGCTCACATTCCCGTTCTGTTTAAGTCTACATTGTTGTAAAACAAACTTGATATAATTTGGGCCTCCACCCTCTTGTGAAGTTTTTAGTGATTTGGAATATGTAGTCCAATTACAGAAACTTGGCTTCGAGAGGAACATCTGTCCCACTGCCAAGATCCAACTTTCTCATGTAGCACTCACATGTTTACAATCATCACAAGCCATTATGTGGACGGTAAAAAAAAGAGACATCTGTCTTTTTTACTGTGGGCTGTGTGGCAAAGAATATAAATTTACTTTAGTGAAGTGTACTGAAAGTATGAAGTGACGGAAATTCTCTTCCTGATGTCAGAATGACAACTATTCCTAAGGCTGGATTTAAACCTGGATTTCTGTTACACAAGCATCACTCCCCAGGACCATACTCTTAATCATTAATCAAGAGCATACTGCCTCCCGAGTGAAAGATTTGGGATTTCTCAACTCTCAGTCGGAGCCAAAACATATACAGAAATCTTTACACGCATATAGCTGGATCTAACAAGAAATGAATCCTTCTGTATAAAAAAAAAAAAGCAAAGGAAAGAAACAAAATGAATTTTGATTCAATGTTTTAATTTGACAAACCCTAAAAGCACAAAGTATTCAATTTTCCTAACTAACAAATAAGGCACATATCGGAATGCCATTTCATGGACATTAAGCAACAGTTGTTCTCTCTTTAAAAATCTCCTTTACCATGCTGTTGCTCCGTCCAATCCAATATGACTTCAAAAATGTTACAGACAATATAAACATAAATATGAGTTTCTAACTTATCACATGAGAGATTCATCAGTACATTCAGTAAATATGTATTAATCGATATACCCTACAAGTGAATAAAGGCATTTAATTATAACAATCAGTTATTTGCAAGGTGAACTCTACGAAAGCACGTCTCCAAGAAATGAACTAATATTAAATAATAAATTGCACAAAAGTATACTTATTAAATCTGTTAAAATACATGCACATGCAAACTCAACTACAGTTCTTTGTCTCACACAATTAAGCAAATCTTATTTTCAAAAAGATGAAGAAAATTCATATTCATTCTTTGACTTGGCATTAATTGGTGACATTAAAACACTCACAGTTTGATACAGTTTGACTTACAGTGGTGTGAGTCAGTCTTTTACATGAAGTGTTAGTTATTACAATATTATTGCTTTCCTAGAACTGCTATTCAAAACATCTGTGCAGACACACTGTGATTTTATAGCCATATTAAAGCACTTATATTTGTAGTATGTAAAGTTACTGTATATACTGAGAATATCTAAAATAACAAAACATAAAATGGCTTGAAAGGGCATAATAATTATGTACCAACTTCTGAATAATATTATGTCATCATCAATATTTCCTTCATAGTGTAGTTCTGTTGCTTTTTATACAAAAAAAAAAAGAAAAAAAAATGCAGAAAGACCTTCCATAAATATTTCTGTAGGATAAAACCTAAGATTATTGTAAAACAATGTAAAAACTCCCAGCTCTTTTGTATCTCAAAAATCTGCCCTTTTTCGCATAAACAATTTTAATATTGCATCATAACATTTAAAAGAGCTAACTTAAAAATGATGGCCATCGAATATATACAGAAAAGCGTACATAAAATTGTATCTTTGAAAGGGAAAAAAATTCGCATCTGGTTTCAAATTGCAAAATTTTCCACATCTATACTGGTTTCCAAAATACACATATCGTTCATAAAAATAAGTTTACGGTGAAAGTGAGCTATAAAAGTCAAGTATACGTATTTCAAGACAAACACATCCGCAAAAGCACTTGTACTGTAAATGCATGTACATCACTACCTGCAATCGCTCCAGGCCTCTCTGGCTGTAAGAGCAAAACGAGCACATCACAGGGCTTTAAAAAAAAACAAAAAACTAATGTATTATAATCTCAGCCATAGTAATCTGTTCTTTTTATGACTTTCTTACATCAGTTAAGCTTTTCAAAGGGAGTTGTGCTCGTAATCAGTATAATCTTTTACCCTGAAAGGGTGCATGAGAGTAAATAGTAACTACTTTGAGAGATCAGGAAATTAACTTCTGAGGAAAATACTATTTAGGAATAGTGATGCAGACAGTTTTGTGTTAAGCATTTAGTAATCAGCAGCGAGCGATTACATTGAAGTCGTGGCTTTTCACTGAGAAAAACAGTCTCTGGCTGATCTCCTACGATGATGATCAAAACACAGTGTAACTCCTTCCAAGCTAAATGAGGCTGGAAGGAAAACTTGCCATGTACCAATGTGGGCACAGTAGAGCTATTAGCAACAAGATTCCACAGTAAAACTACATTTATTGAGTAATGAAGAAGCTCTAGCAGAAGACTAACACTGATGAAATGGCGTGACCGATTTTGCACAGAGCTGTTTTCTGAGACAGTGATCTTTCTATTTCATTGCTGATTCCTCGGCAGCAGACTGTAGTGATGATTTACCACCAGCAAATCAAATCTAAGGCACCACAAACAGTATTACATGGAGGGAAAAATATATGATGGTTTTATGTTTTCAGTGCTAATGGGTCCGTTACTTTACCGCCCCATCAAATTCACATCTTAGACCAGCATGAGACATGACATTTACCTCCTGGAATCTCAACGTTTCACATCACCCCCTAAAGCATTTTACACTTATCCCTTCAGACATGGTTTACTTCTTATAGTATCAGTTTGTCTCTACAAAACAACAATTATAGACAACATAATATATATGAGGTTAGGACTTCTAAAGTTTAGTAAACAATTATACACATTCTATATAATCGAGAAATGTGTTTCACTTTATATGTACATCTAGACTTTTCGACAAGACAATATTCTGCCTGTAATAACTTCAATCAGCAAATGCTTACAAATGTGTCTACAAATGACCTTTGTTATACAAAATAAAGCTACATTTAAAGTTATAATATATGAACTGCTCTTTGATCACACTCAGATGTGACCACTTAGTATGTGAAGTAATTGCTTATAAAACAGAGGTAAACTACAGTATAGTCTTTCCATCTTGTAAGTAATATTTTATGTCCTTCTCCCATGATAAGATCTTTACAATAACCTACATTCCTCAAATACTTCCAAGATATCCTATGTTCAATTAACTGTAACCAAATCCATGTCTTGTCAGTTTGAGACTTTTCACTATAACATACATTGTCCTTTTCTCACTTTTACCTCCATTTCATCTAGACTGGCAATTGTTTCCCAAAAACCACAGCTCTGATGGGACTAAATCCATCATTTGTCAATTCTATTGGTAATTTGGAAATGCAGATAAAAGCAAAGCTTTTATACAGCCATGATGAATAAATCTTTAGAACAGATGAAATATTTGTATTTTTTTTTTTTTTGTGATATCACTACCGTCACTAAAAATCTCTGGTATTAAAAAACCGTCATATAAATTCAAAAAAAGTTCTTACACCATTATAGAACTTGACAGATATCAGATAAGTATGCATACATCAGAGCTGGTCTGGCTGATTTTAGCACATAATCTAAGTACTTTTAGATCCACTAATAAATGCTATTAATACACCATAAACATCTGGCACTTCGGCTATTTGAAAACAAAGCCAATGTAGGATTGCATAGATACACAAAGGTCAGGATCCTACCTTTAGCAGGCCTTAAACATCATGACATCTTATATGTAATGGTACCCACATTCAAAATGATACGTGGAGATTCTAATACTGATTCTATCCTGAACAGAATAAAGGACCTGTAGCATTCAGACCTGTAATATAATGTGCTACTGCTTGGTAAAATGACTAAGACTTGTGTACGTTGCATTTCATTGTTGTCCAAAAAAAAAAAAACCCTACAAAATGTTAACTGGTACGTCCTGACTGCTGAATGCTGTAGTGTTTGGTAAAGTTATCTTGCATGCCGTTATATATATATATAAATATATAAACATACATGTTTTGTGTGTATGTATATATATATATATATATATATATATATATATATATATATATATATATATATATATATATATACACACACACACACACAAAACATGTATGTCAAAAGTAGGAACTTTGCTAAGTTTCTTACAAGATAATTCTATCCTACAGTAGTTTCTAATGGCAAGAGGTGGGGTTAAACAATATGTGCATACAAATCCCAGTTTAGTTGAATCAATTGCACGACGATATAAAAACATTACAAATAAATATGCAAATAAAAGCCAGGGATGACTACTACAATATCCCCTGTTAATTCACAGTTAAATTGGTGTGCTGTTGACCCAAAGAACATTGCAAGGCATACTCGGCCCTGTGTGACTGAACTAATATAATACCTTTACCACTCAGCACATCCACATAGTTCACTTGACAGGGAAAATGACGGCAGTCTGTAAACACGCAGTCAGAGAGCACAAGGTTGAGGTCACCCATTGTGCCCAGTTTGGATATCAATACTGGCAGTGACACCCTTCTAAAACATGTTCAATCATCAATTATACACATATATCAAATAAATGTGTTTTATGCTTTTGATACACAAGGCCATAATTGCATTAGCGATATTTACAAAACATTTTGGCACATTTCACTTTTTCTTGGAGCTCTTGTGGGTAGGGCAGAGGGTAAGATGGGCAGTGGGCACGGACCTGCAGGTCCTTATTGCACGCGGCGGCAGTAGTAGCCCAGGACTTTGCACTTCTCACACAGATGCTGCGGGTGCTCCTTGCTCTGGTCAGAGACATCCAGGCCATCAGGCTTCTCCAGAGGACGCTGGGAAAAGAAAATACACCGCCATTCATACTCAGCGCTTAGTTCAAATCAGTTCTTCCAACCATAAATCTTTCTTCACCTCAATACCCGACTAGGACTGTGGTTACTTTCAAAAATGGTGATGAGGCCTTGAAGACCAGTATTATGGAAGTGTGTTCAGCTTTCAAACCACAGTCTGGATCCATCAGACAGGGTGTGTCAAACATCATAGAACTGGTATCAGATATTACATTCTGATCACTAAAACAATTTCAGTGGCATTGGAAATAATTTCAGGAATCCATCTCTCTTGTATGCTTACTCTTGCAAAGTTTCACACCAGCATGACAGTTGACAAGGTGAATACTATTCCTGGAGATTATGCAAAAGACCCTGAGAATATGTGTAGGAGCCAGCAGGTTTTGGCTGTTGATCACTAACAATACCTCCACAATCATTTGTTTTCCCACTGATTGCTGCTGCTGAATCTTTTCATGACCCTGTTATTCTTTCCAGTGTGTCTCAGCTATATTTTACAAATTATGGAAAATCGGGCTAACACGGGTCATTGGGAGGAGGCGATGTAGTATTACACTAGAGTGTTTATTCAAGAGTGAAGGGCTTTGTGAATGATAATATTAAGGAATATCGGATACCGCTCTGGATTAAGCATTTGGCTTATGTGCCTAATAACTGGAATGAATTACCTTCAAACAGCAGAAGAGCACAGTCAAGCAGCAAACTTTGAGGAACCATAGAATTATACCTCTGCTTCTAGTCTGCTCATACAAGATGTCAGGGGCACTCCCAGAGCAAGGCATTAAATTGGAGACTGATGGAAGCAGTGCTCTCCAGCAGTCACTGCCAAATGCTGTTTAAATGAATTTCTGGCAAAGTTTTCTTATTGGACTTTAGCGTGGCAAAGGCACTATTGAGACACTTTCACTTAGTCACCTAATAGGAACTATTGGGAAAGATTAAAATTACAATGTGGTACAGCAACACCCCTTCAGCATGAAAAAATAAACACACACATAAGCACACACACATTTTATGTTATTGCTTAAATTTTACAGGAACAAGAGTTGGCTGCCTACCCATAACCATAGAGACACGATGTCTAGCCGTGGATCTTCTCTCTCAATCCACCTTGGCTGTAAGACCTACCTCCTCCCTAAGTTCAGGAAATGACCACATTGTTTGAGGACATCATGTGAATGAAAATGAATTTCAACATGGCAGACTGTGCAAATGCTTAACTAGCCATCTTACACAGTTAAAGTAAGTGAGCAGATCGGGAATAAAATAAATGCTGTGTAGTTTTGAATGTGGTTTGGTAACACATTTTAAAGGACAACATAATGAGTCATTCATCTTCAGTAACCTCTTTTTCCTGGTCAGGGTTGTGGTGGATCCAGAGCACTTGGAGTGAGGTGGGAATAAACCCTGGATGGAATGCCAGTCCATCACAAGGTACCATGTACACACATTCACACACTCATTAACATCTGGGGAAATTTAGTGTAGCTAATGTTTTTGCATGTTGGGAGGAAACTCAGAGGAAACCCACATGTACACGGGAAGAATGTGAACACAAACTCCACACACACAGTAACCTGAGCTCAGGATCAAACTGGGGACCCTGGAGCTGTGAGGCTGCAACGCTACCCACTGTACCACCATTGTGCCCAGAACAACAAGTTTATATATTAAGATCAGAATACCGATATGGGTGGCCAATGAATTAGCTCTAGCTACTTCATGTTACCAGTTTGTTGTTGGTTATACCTAGCCAACTAGCTACATTTACTTGTATATTCTCTAAAGTTCAATAAAAGGTATGATTGTGATTTAATTAAACAATACATTTTTGCTGAATTTGTTCATACCACTATTAAAACAGTTAGCTACGTTAGACTGAGAAACTGTTCCTGCACAAACAACACTTAATTTACAATTCTGCCTTAGCCAGTTTGATGGTGAAATTTCTTCTCTAGATTCTCAGATGCGTACAAGAGAGGTAAGTCTCTTAGGTGAAATCTGCTCCCAAAGCCTTCTCATAGAGACTGCATATTGCCCACCTCAAACGCAGAACAGGGGCAAATATGTTAAGTGGTAATGCTTAAAAGGCAAAGAATTTGCCTGCAAGAGAAAAGTTAACCACAACAAACTCGATGAAAAGAGCACCCTTTTCCCACGAGTCTCCTGAGACCAGTTAGTTTCTCATTATTTTAAAGCCACATTGGCGGACAATGTACAATCAATGCTTCTATATTTACCCTTTAATCTAATCCATACTTCCCAGAAATTGGGACTAAATATACAGTAACTCAACAACACTAAAGTGCAGGGTTTTTGTGTGTGTGTCATCTTTTTAGCCATTAAATACAATTAATACTCTTTAGTGAGACTATACAAGAGTAGTGGTGGTTTTAATCACACTTCATCTACTCATTTGAACATGACTTCCTGGAAGAGGAATTTTTTGGGGGTTATGAGAATGCCTGGGTTCAATCTCAGGTTTCAAGGTAACCCAAGGTGCCCCAACCATCACAAAAATTCCACCACACAGTGCAGTGTGTGTGTGTACATTATGCAAGTATGCTTATCAGTCAACACTGGACTCACATGCACACATGGTAATTTGATATGCTTGCACAGTATATACTCCGGGATATATATGAACTATACTGAAATTTGTAGTGAAAGCTGTGTTGCACCTGTTTGTGAGGGTATACGTTGATATGACACTTGATACACTCCTGTCCCATATTGGCCCAGGAGTTTCCACTCATCCACTTCCTTTTGCATTTGGGACACTTGTACTCTCCAAAGCACCTCTTCTTTCCTTGATAAGGTGTCAGTCCTTCACCTTTGGGCCGAGCCTGAAACAGAGCAGCAGAATATTCAGTTAGACGAGTCTCTTCCTTTTCTGATCAAAGCTGAAAGTTTGCATAAGCCTGGACTGAAGTGTTAAGTTCAGTCGAAGAACTTGTCACCTGATTCATCACCAGACCTCACTGTGGTACGTGTAATTCAAATGTAATTAGACGTTGTGAAGCAGAGCACATGCCTTGCTGTTAGAAATATTACTATTCCTAGTCAACTAAAAGAAATGATCAACTTTAGACAAATAGTTTTATAGCAAAATTGTCCATCAAATGAAAGGCTGTAGACACAGTATTTTATAAACTGTTTATGATATTAGCCAAGGCTTTGATGGTATTATAAATATTTGTTTAATGTGCTCCAAAGGGCTTTTAAATGCAAAAAACATATTCACAAACAGACTTGGGCATGGTTTTGGCTGAGTGAGTTAATGCTGGCATTGATATCTAGGCCACAACTGCAAGAAGGAAAACTCAGATTTTCCCTTGTGTGTCACAAACAAGAGTTTTAAGTCAACGTTATGGGAGATCATGAAATGCCAACATCCAAAACAAACAAATTTAGAAAATGCCACAAGTCAGTTTATTTCCCTTTAACAGAACAGAACACAGTATGCATTAAATTTATGGCAGAGTAATATTACCGCCATTGCATGCAGACTGCCAAAAACTCCTCTACTGTCACCAGTTCATCACTGGTAAACCAAAGCCATTATAATGCAAACCAGAGGTGCATGCAAAGTAAGCTACAGCAATAACTTCAACTGCTGAATCCAACCACTCCTCAAATTTGTGCACTCTATGTACAGAATCCCAAAGAATCATTTTAATCATTTAAGCACAGACAAGACTTCACAGAATATGATCTGACCTCCAAGTGTGTTCTGTTCGTTCAGTTCAGCATGTGCGTATTATGGCTCCTTTTTAAATAATTTGTCTTTAAAGGAGAGATACAGAAAATGATGAAACACAGAAAATAATCCAATCAATCATTGGCTTGAAATATTTTACATCATGAGCTCTAAGCACGGCTTTTCAAACAGGTGATAACGGGAGTCTTCAGAGGCCCTGGTCTGTCCATGTGAAACCTATCATGCCATGTTAGTTCCTGTCTCTAGGTGATGGGTCTCTGTGCCTGAAGCTGATTTCAGACTGTAGTGAGTATGAGAGATGGTGGATATGTTGCATTGGTCCCAGATGAGTTATGGGACGTGAAATCATTAGCATCTGCTCCAGTGTGCAAAGAGCCAGCAACATGCGTCACAACAGGCTCGCTGCATGCGACAGGCCTTCCTCCCCAACCTTAAACAATATGACTCAACCACTGTCAACAAACCATCTCCCATGTTAGCAGCAGCTGGAAACCATGAGTTTTGTGGCTACATTTCTAAACTTCACAAATGGACTGACGCAAGGCCGATCAAGCATCGCTGTAGGACTGGTGTGGGTGGGGAGCTCTAGGACAGGGAAAAATAATAAAACCCCTAACATAACTGACCTCAGTCCCACTGATTCATACTTTCCATTGTTGTGATTTATTAAGCATTAGGTGTAACTCCAGTTTAATGGAATAAACATACTAAAAACACGGCTCTATGTTCTTTAAGTGGTGTAATGTCCTGTGTTATGATGTCATATACAATATGACCTGGTGCAAAGTCTTTCGCCATTCATTTGTAGTACATCAGCAGCACATCAACCTTAGCTAACATTCTACATTTTCTGCTTGTTCATACAGCAAAGAAATATATGATTGATCCTCTTGTGAGACAGATCTGATGAGCATTCCCAGACATTTCACAACTTTATCTACTCATGTAAAAAGACTCTATCTTCGCAGCAGCATCGCTCTGCATCATGGACTGGGCTCATGCTAGTGATACTCTGTTTACAAAAGCTTGACCTATTTTGATTTATGTTTTAATAGATTTCAGATAAATTAAGGGTTAGAGAAAGTTGCAATCTGAATTTGAATCTGAATTTGTGATATTACATATCACAATATATGGCCAAAAGTGTGTGACCACAAACCTTTGGCCATATAGTGCATCATTAATACACGAGAATTCAGTAAAACACTAAAATTGTATGAGGGTACTTGGATAACAAATAAAAAGAGCTCGGATCCTAGTCTACATCTGGTTTGTCTAAATGTCTCTTTTACAAGAAATAAAAAAATAGCAAAGAAGAGAAACAAAAACCCCACAAGATTTAATGGTCTATAACACATTGAATTATGTTCATTGGTTTATAATTATCTGGACAGTATTGCTCCAAAATCATACCAAGTGCCTGCCTTTGAAGGCAACATTTTATAATGAATACAACAACAAACAGCTAAATTACAGATTGATGCCAAGGCCTCTGCATTTTGGTTGCATGTTTACACAGTTGAACTCAGTGCACTGCTCTAAAAGCAGCATGACCACTTCACCCTGAATCCCAGCTCTAGCCTATTGGTCAAAGTAGAAGGATGTTTAAAGAGAGTATGCATGCTTTACAGTAAAAAAGAAGTACACTGGACCACAAAAACCTACTGTTATTACCACAAGCACAGGCGCACCTAAGCACAGGGATGTTGCAAGCACCAAATGATAAAGACATGTCTTATACCACAGTCACTTTGTCTATCTTTGTTGGAATCATCATGCTCTAGCTTCCTTCAAGAAAAACTTACGACTTCTGGGCTGATGGCTGCTTGGGACATTAGAGGCATGTATCCAGTGACTGTAAGCTGTTCCTGAGGTAAAATAGGGAACTGATTTTGAACAGTGTCTCCCCCCTCCTCAGCCCTCCAGCTGTGTCCCCTAAGGAGGATGGAGGAGGCTGAGATCGAGCAACAGAGCCAACCTCCCTGTAACAGGACAAATACCACAGCACGGCAGTCATCGCTCGCAGCTGGAGAGGGCCCTCCAATCAAGCCCTACATGACTGAAGGGAGGAGGAAATCAGAAGCAGATGGGTCCCACACTGGTATAACACTAGAAAACACTAAAGCCCCCTCCTAAAACCACTGATCTGCTTTGAATTAGGTCTATAAGTTAGCAAACGAGGACCTAAGGAAAGTGCTAACCTGAAACATTCGCTATGACCGCAGTTGATTTGGCATATTATCATTGGAAAAGATCTGCCATATGATTGATAAGTATGTGGCTTCCATGGCAGTGGAACATTAGGAGCGCTATATAACATGACAGCAAAAAAAAAAATACCCCAAAACCTTCCTATTACAATCATTTAATACAACATGGTTTTCAAACCAAAAAGAGCCCTTGTATATCCTTTTTTTTAATACAGTTTTTAATAAAGCACTCTTTTTTGATTGATGTATGTACAAACTGTATTGCAGCAGGCTCACACATGTTTCAATTTATGGAGTTTATCTGTTGTGTGAGCCATCAATGATTTTTTAAAACTAATACCAAATCAACTTCCTGCATTTCTATGTATCCTGGACTTTATCTTCACTAGCGAGGCTGGCCTTTTCTTGTCTTTTTTTGTTTGTTTGTTTTTTTGTTTGTTTAATTCATTTAATGCTAGTCCTCTTGGGGGCTTTTGTGGCTCCAAGCACTGACATTATATTTCATGTGCAAACATGTTTTGCACATTTAAAGAAATATTGCAAGAAATCCAGACAACCTGCAGATTCCATATGGAAAATAATTTTGCAACCCTAAAAATTAATGGCACATCTAACTCAGAAATGTAATGTTGTTTACAACTACAACATCGTTCAGCCTTCCCTTCTGTGTCATATGTTAACATCTTCTAGAAGACATGATTTACTTGAAGCATGTATTGGAAGCACGACTGTGCCATTTAAGTACATTTTTGGTGGAAATAGTAGAAGACCGCTTTTCTGGCTTCGTCTGAGCACTTTGTTTTTGTTAGGAAATACATGCCATCTTTTCGAGACACAGGATGGAGAAAAGCCTATACAAATCAGAGGACTGCTTTTGGCTTTCAGTTGCACAATAGATGTGGTGAATTTGGAAAAGACCAGCAGATATAATCTTTGAATAATCACACAAACCACTCTTGGTAAGAGCAAACAATAGCTTGGAGTAGTTCAGTGTGGGCTGAACATTCACATGAAAATAATTAGGCTTGTAAAATAGAGAGGAACTTTGGTGTACAGTTACAACTTTCATACAAATCTATTATATATTCTTGGAAATAGCTCATGATTGATGTTCTATTTAAAAAAAAAGACAATTTGTAACTACAAGCTGAATGCTCATCGTGAGGCATATTAAAAGTTCATTCTGTTTGAAATAAGTTTATAACAGTAGTAACACAATTTAAAAGTGTGTGGTATTAATTTGTCAGTAGTTGATCTCCTGTTTATAAAAGGAGCACGTGCCTTGTAAATATAAACATGGTGGGAGTACCAGTGCGTGCTCAGTAACACAGCTCCATTAGCATCACAATGAAAAGAGAGGATCAAGCGATGCTCTGTCTGTGCTGGATAGAGAGATTCAGCCAAGGCCAAGACTTAGCCTGCAGATGGCCTTCCCTGGAGACATACACACAGGAGTGACAGTGTCACACTCATCAGCTGCGTGTGTGTGTGATTTCCGGAAAGCTCTGCAAAAGGCCTGAGCATTCCAGTCAGGTGCGTGCTGGTGTTATTTATTAATTCCCACAAGAGAGTTTAAATGAAGCCAGTGTTTCCTTAGGTCTTCCCGGGTTCTTTTCTTGCGGGTGCAGCTGTCTCCTTTTCTGCCTGAGAGCGAGAGACTGCATCACTGAGACTGACGAGGAGGAACAGGTGTGCTGTTAAATGATAAAGCTGCACGCACACAATGCCTCAGTGTTAGTGAAATCTGCCCTCCTGAAACCGAGAGCTCTGACTTACTGAGAAAGTTCACAAATTATTAAGCAAGGCATCTCCTGAGAAGCAAGTTAAGTTGGCACTAACACAGTGTTAGCAGCGGACCTGGGATCAGCACTGCAGCTTCGCTATTCATGGCATTAGGATAGATGATTCTGGAGCTGGATCCAAAGTAGGAGAGGAAAGAAAAAGCTGAAAGTAGAGTGTGATGATTAGCTTGCAAAATCTAACCTGACATTAAGTCAACATTTTAATAAATCTAACTAAATACTTAAAAACTCTTGGATATTTGCTTAAGAATCTGAAACAAAAATACAGATCTGTGTTTTTCTACCATCCATAGTCATGGAAGGTGTAAAAATATGCTCATATACGCTTAATGTGCAATAATTTCAGTAAGAAGATAAAATAAAAAAAAAAAAAGGCCTTTCTTTAAAAACTTCAATTTGCCAATTACATTTGTTTCTGCCCCTAAATCCAACTAGTGACTTTTAATTTAAACTTCTTCAAATCACAAATGAACCTTTTTCCTTTTTACTGTTTTTTTTTTTTTTTGCTTGTGATAGAAGTTTTGTGTTTTTGTTTTCAGTTTGATCGATTTATATCTAATTGTTTATGTTAGTTTACAATTAATTCAGAGAGGCATATTACAGGTACATATAAGTCTATATGTCTGTTCCACTGTTCCTATGTACTTTTTTTTCTGAGTATGGAGTATAGCCTGGATTAAACAAAGTAAGGAATAAAACATGGTATTATACACTCACTCCCTATTTATGCCTGGAGTTTAGTTTAAGGTCAGATAACTATTATATCTATCAGATATCTGTTTAAAAAATATGCAACAATGCTGAATCTCAACCAGAGGAAATTTGTTTTTTGTTGCACTGTAAGACTGAAGAATAATATGCCCAGTTCCTAACATTTGGCATCCTGGGAGTTTCTCATTCCAAGAGGTCACTTAATAATTAAATGCAGCCCAACCGTTGGGCCCTGCACTCACTTCTAGGTTATTACAAAGCTGCGCCATGTTTCCAAGTATTCCAGATAGCGCTGGACAGCTTCCTGGTTACTGGCGCAGGCCCTGAGAGTTTGGCTGCTCCCTCTGCCAGCATATGGAAACCATCAGCGTAAACAATGGAGGCCTAGGAGCCTGAGCCCCTGCGCCGGCTCCCACGAGACTCCGCTGCACACAACACTGGAACAGCAAACCCACCAGATACAACATGCTCAATTACCCCACAGAGAAGAGCAAGAAAAAAAAAAACACATACAACTCAACTTCTCCTAATCTGTGTTTGACTTGGCTGAGATACTGAGGAGATAGATTTACAGATATGCAAAAGCACCAAGATCAATTTTGGCCTCTTCGAACAGCTCAGTCACCTATCTCATATTTACTTAAACAATTAGCTGCAGGGTGTTTGATTAGACATCTTATCCTTTAATTGAAGTTCACATTGTTTGATTTAAGTAGATGTTCAGGCATGTGCTCATCAGATAAACAGAGCTTAGGGCATGATTCTTGTTCCCTTGCATATTATTTTCTGCTCCATTTCCTATAAATGGCCATTACAATTCTAAACTATAATTAAATTTTGAGTACATTTTCATTTTCTCGAACACAATAGTCACAAACTCTGGAAAGAAACTTATGAATGTACAGCATCCTGTGCGAGTCTGCTTATTTGCTTCACCATGTCAAGATTGCTGTCAGTGGGAGTTTGCACTTAGTGCATTCCAGACTAATATAGCATGTATGCATGCACAGTAACGGGTGCAGAAAAAGAGGGCACACGGGCCAAGTGCTTTCAGGGTTAGCCACTAACACAGATGAATGAGAAGCTCTCTTTATGCTAAATCAAGCCATGGATAATTCACCTGTTTATTTATGCTGATTTATTTATACACTGTGTAAGTCAAGCAACCTTGGCCTATACTCAGTTATAAGCGATGGCCAAATTTTACTTGACACAAACACATACTGTATGTGCTCTACAGGAAGATGTATTTGTACAAAACCAGCTATGAATGAGTGCGTGTTAGTGTCCACTGCCAGATGCACTTACTGACGCATTAATGCTGAGATAAGTGTGCTGATCTTGCTAAATATAAACAGTGGCATTACACAATCAGTTAAGACTGCTTTATGACTGCTTTTCAAAAACAGCAGGGCATAAAAATATATATTTACATGGTTTTGTTTATTTTGATTCTTATACTGAAATTGGCAAAAGGAATAGAAATAATGTGAACCGTTGCTAACAGAAATAGACATAATAATAATCCAAAAAGCACCACAGTTCTGTATTTTCTCAATATTCATGACAGTGCTTTAAAACACAATGAACACAAACCTCAATATGTGTGCAGTGGACCCTAAATAACATAACACACAATAAATCAGCTCGTGCAAACCAGCAGGGTTCTAATTTAGAGGCAGTAAAATTACATTCAGTTACAGTAACAAATGGAGAAGTTATTATAATACCACTAAATTTGCTCAGTGCCTCCCAGGACAAGGAACAGGGAATTAACAAGAGCCCAGTCCAAGTTTTATATATATAAGTGGTATTAAATAAATTGAATATATTACACATATTAAGTGGTCAACATGTATAATTTAAAAGACAGTTTACAGAAAGCAAAATAATAATAATAATAATATCAAATTTCTTTCAACCCAAATATCAGATTCTTTCTCTACTGTACTATAGCATTCATTTCCCATAATCCTTGACTGAAGCATGCGACACAGCATCAATGTCTAGTGGAAGAAACGAGGAGTGTGACCTTGATGCCAGATACACAAACCAGCCACATCTGCATTTATCGCTGGATTCCTATTCCCAGTGACCAGCCAACAGATGACAAACCACTGATATTTTCCAGAAGCCTTACCAAATATATACTGGTCTGTAAACACTTTCACTATGAGAAACACAGTCACTATGAAACACCTATCAGACATTATGCATTATAATACATCTGGGTAGAACTCTCAAATCTGTTTGGTCAGAAGGTGTTTAATAATTTCAACACAGGTTTATAGT
This sequence comes from Pangasianodon hypophthalmus, assembly GCF_027358585.1. NCBI lineage: Eukaryota > Metazoa > Chordata > Actinopteri > Siluriformes > Pangasiidae > Pangasianodon > Pangasianodon hypophthalmus. The sequence goes on from NC_069712.1 coordinate 16,358,766, forward strand.
AACGTGCTAATGTGCTCATTTTAATACATTATCGTTTCTATAGTAACAGTTTATTCACAGGGACTTGTATGGTGGATACAGCAATAATCTAAGCACAATAAAAATTGAATAAAAAACGGGTTGTTATTTAACAAATAATAATCGTTGATATGATGAAGCCTGTAGATGTTTATTTAATATTTACGGAAGGAAGCTGCCTTGTTATTACTTTGTAACAGTCAGAGGTAAACCTGTAACTAAGTTTTCCTCCATGTTAAAGTCTTCAGGACAGATGACTTTGTGCTTTGCGTTTTCTCGGCAACATAACAAGACGCTTTTTTTATTTTGTATTATTCAAGAGAGAACTTCATGAGAGAAAAAAAGTGACTTACATTGTTGCATTACATTGGGCTGCCTCACACCATCGAGTCATTTATTATTTTCCTGTAACAGCACACCCTGTTGTGTTTTATGCATAAGTTTCAGCTCAAACATTATACACTTTTTATCCAGTGTGTATTTATCCAGTGTCTCTATAGTCAGCTGAGCCATCAGGATATACGTCCCTGTATCCAACACATTTTGCATTCCTACACCAGATATACATCATATGCAGTCAGAAGACTATAGCTTCAGTACACTCCTGTGACACCAAAACCTCTCTGGGTGCTGTTGTGAAATAGTTTCACATTTCGGGCCCTTTAGTTTAGCCAAGATGAGCTATACAAAAAGCTTACACAGAAAGAGCTTCTGAACTTTTCATGATGTCAAAACATTTTCCCACTTTCATTAACACGTACAGTATAGTGATAAACTAGATCACCAGATAAACTAGTCTCCAGTGCTGTGGTAACACTTGTGCATACTGTTTTAGCCACTAATATTTTTGCTCAGTATTTCTGCTGGATCAGGAGTGATATATGAACATGAGAAGTGCCTCATTTTTTTTCCCAAAAACACAGGAGAGAACGGACTGATCTTGGCTGATTATCTGTCTGCACATTATCTGACATTTCTCAGATATTATACCTCCAAACAGACCTGCCTTTTATGATCCCTTAGAGGACAGGAATGTAACAGTGAATAAACACTTCCTTCGCAATGGACATGAGAGAAATACACAATGACTGCTGTTTAGTCTCCTCTCAGACACTGCGTCTAACTACTCTGCGTCAGCTCTTTCTGGCCTTTACAGGAACAAACGTCACACAGAGCAGTATGTGATTGGCTGCGCTGAGCTAACACAGCTGATCCACTGTAAGGAATTTTAAGTGCACATCCTTACTGCTATGTCATGTCAGTCAAGACTAGAAGTGAATAAAGGCCTGTGAAAGGTCATGTGAACCTCTTTTGAATTCAAAGTGAGTCTGCAAACAAGATCACAGTGCTTTTTTTTATTGATACTATCCTTCAACACAAACACTTAAATGTAATACGCCACATCATGCGTGCAACCTATAGCATTATAGACAGTCTTTGCCATTGTGAAAAATAAAGGTTTTATATAATATGATAACTCAAAACATAAAATAGAATTTACTATCTACAATTTCTGAGGAGCTTACAAAGATAATATTTCTATAAAACCAAATCTCCACCACTCTCAGTGACATAATCCTTCTGTCTAATAAAACAAGCAGTACTGGGATGTTTTTAGACATATTTATTCATGTAGTTTTTTTTTTTCTTAGTACAAACACTTCAGTTATGTTATGGTTCACATCATGGCGCCTCAGATAACTTCACCTGTCACTTGTTACAAACACTCTAGCACAACTCTAGCTTGTCAAATAAGTTTAGTAAACTTAGGTTTGCACAAAACAATAAACGTACTGTATAATGGTACTCATTTTAGAATCTCACTACAGGTTTTAAAGCTCACATCAGACTGCCATTTTTATAGCTCTGGTTGCCCTGTTTAAAGACAATATTTTAAGTTAAAAAAAAATATTATTTAAATGTACATAATAGATTAATAAAACACAAACATATAATAATCTTAAAATTATTTTAGCTTTTTTTATAGCACATTAATCAAAAATTCCTTTCTCTGTGCTTTGTTCTCTGCTCTCATGTTTCTAACTGTTGTTATTAGCACTCTCCCTCCGTGCACTATATAAGTAGACGTGTTGTTTGTCATTTTGACGCCACAGTCAAACAATTTGATTTGTTTCCCCATGTCTGCATGCCAAAACATGTGCATGTGCAAGTGGCCGCTCCAAAAATAGTGGCATGTTGTGTAACCTAATTCAGACTGTAGAACAACGGTTTATGTCACTGTGTGCTGTTTTTATCCTTTCATTTTGTCAAAATAAGAAAAGGTGGCTGCTACAGCGAAAGGGCCATGAAATGGTTGCTGGGTGCCAAGTGCCTAAACCTGGTTTGCAAGGTGAACCCTGTTATGCCTCGCCACATAGTCCTTATTTCAGTTTGAACATCTTTTGGCTGGCAGTTGCAGGGAGTGACACCAGACTATATTCAATACCCGATGCAGATTTCTGGCACTCACACTCACAATACTTTGATTAGTCTGACCACCCAGATTTTTCCCAATTAAGTGCAATTTTTCCAAATGAATTTTACTTGAGCTTCACTGTGGGTTTTTTGAGCAGATTAGATAAAAAAAAAATTAAAAAAAACATGCAAAAAATATCCACTAGACTTAATTATGAATAGCGATATAAATCGTATATACACACACACCGGCTACACCGATCAGCCATAACATTAAAACCACCTGCCTAATATTGTGTAGGTCTTCCTTATGCCTCCCTTTAAGTCCTGTAAGTTGCCAAGGTGGGGCCTCCCTGGATCATCCAGATTCCCCAGATCTCAATCCAATTGAGCATCTGTGGGAATCTGGAGGACCAGTCAACACCCTGAACTCTTTGTCATGTTCCTCGAATCATTCCCGAATAATTTTTTTACAGTGTGGCAGGGCACATTATCCTGCTGAAAGAGGCCACTGTCATTAGGGAATACTGTTGCCATGAAGGGGTGTACTTGGTCTGCAACAATGTTTAAAGTAGGTGGTACACCAGCTTGCCTTCTCCCCATAGCGCATCCTGGTGCCATCTCTTCCCTAGGTAAGCATGTACTCGGCCGTCCAAATGATGTAAAAGAAAATTCATTCATCAGATTCATCAGACCAGGCCACCTTCTTCCATTCCTCCATGGTCCAGTTCTAATGCCCACATGCCCATTGTAGGAGCTTTCGGCAGTGGACAGGGGTCAGCATGGGCACTCTGACCGGTCTGCGGCTATGCAGCCCCATACACAGCGAGCTGCGCTGCACTGTGTGCTCTAACTTTTTCAGCAATTCGTGCTATAGTAGCTCTTCTGTGGGATCGGACTAGATGGGCTACCCATTGCTCACCACGCACATCAGTGTGCCTTGGGCGCCCATGACCCTGTCGCTGGTTCTTCTTTGGACCTCTTTTGGTAGGTACTAACCACGGCATACTGGGAACACCCCACAACACCTGCCGTTTTAAAGATGCTCTGACCCAGTCGTCTAGCCATCACAATTTGGCCCTTGCCAAAGTCGCTCAGATCCTTACGCTTGCCAGTTTTTCCTGCTTCCAACACATCAACCTCGAGAATATATTATAATATATACTAATATATCCCACCTCTTGACAGGTGCCACTGTAATGAGATAATCAATGTTATTCACTTTACCTGTCAGTGGTTTTAATGTTATGGCTGATCGGTATATATCAATACAGTACTGTGCAAAAGTCTTAGGCACCCTATTTTTTTTAGTACAAACTTTGTTATAGATTTTTATTTTATGACATACATTATTGATTCAGTACAATAACATTTTAGATTTCCAAACATTAGTTTTCCAGCACAAAATTAAATGTTACAGAAAAATGTTTGTATGTCAGTAAAGAAAGCAGCATATTACATAAGACACACTTTTCAGACAAAAAAAACATAATGAAGGCTGCTGAGTTTTGCTGCAAAAATAAGAAGCGAGTGCAACAGTCAAAGTCTCCAGAAGAACTGTGTCTGCTTCTGCAAGATGCTCAGTAAAACTTACAGCTCATTTCCTTATAAAACTGCACTCATTGTACCTGAGACTACTATTTTTTTTTTAAGCGAAGGATCGTCACACCAAATATATAATATACCAATATAATAATATTGATTTTGTTCAGATTACTGTTTACTGCTCTTTATAGTATTTTTTTAAATGTAGAAACATTTAATTTCATTATTTTTGAAGGCATCTTTGCATTTTTTTGCATGTGCCTAAGACTTTTGCACAGTACCGCACACACACACACACGCACATATATATATATATATATATATATATATATATATATATATATATATATATATATATATATATATATATATATAGAGGACATTTAATTAGCATAAAAGAATTCAAGGAGTCACAGAATTTACTGTTTGATACATTTGGTCATTTAATAATTTAATATATGACAAATGTGCTCATGTTCATGGAAAGGACATTAAAGGATAGTAGGATAGTGAAGGCTACACGCCTTGTATTTGCACAGATTGAGCTACAACAGTTTTGTTTTTACGTTTCTTTTTAAAGTCTAAATACATTTTAGCAATTCTTATGATCTAAACAAAGTTCACTAAGTTCAGCATTAAGTACAAACTAATTCTAACAGTTTACTAGTCATCCATCTCTATATCTGGCATCTGTGTCACCCCTTACAATAGCCATATCAGTGGTCTCAACCACTAATTAATATCTAAATATGAGTGGGTTTAAATAGGTTTTGAACTTCAAAACAGAGTGTGTGCGAGACTTAATTGTGAATAGGTGCATTGTGTTCTTCAGTTTCTAAGGAGAAGGCTTTCTCTTCGCCTGGTGTGTAGATAAATGTTTTCAGTGCATCAGGTTTCATTGGAAAAAAGATTGCGTTAGCATCAGCATTAGCTGGTATGGCCAAATGTCTTCAGCAGATAAAGCTGAGTTGACAATTTTAGTAGGCAAGACCGAACAGATTCTCTGAGGCCACTTTCACACCTTAAACACTCACTGCTAAAAAAACACATGTGTGTAACAGCACAGAACATGGAAAGGAGACTATTTGACAGGGCCATAGGAATATAACACCAGATTTTTTTTACGTTGACCACATGTGACACAAAAACAGGTCACTTCTATAATCACCACTGTACTAATTCAATAAAATGTCACAAGAATTTGCACAATCCAGCTCATATGAAAACTTATGAAAAGATCATTAGGGTTAGGGGAGGGGCAGTTGTAATTTTATTTACTTCATTTGTACAAAATCCAGATAACCTAGAACCCTAAACCTTTTTCCTAGAATTTCACAGAGGTTTCCCAATCAGTCTTTGCCAAGTTGTTTTCCTTGCTTCTATAGTTGTGGTATGTAGCAGGCCAGCTTAGCTGGTAGCTGTTCATTTGCTCTTGGAAGATTAAGCTCTGCATTAGTCATCTCCATGTTCACAATCCCAGCTCCGACTCTACTCCCCATAACAACCCGTACAGCTGCAAAATAGGATTAAGTTACCCTGACGATGAATGACAAGAGCAGGTTGACTGCCTTGCAAAAAAAAAAAAAAAAAAAAAGTAATAGCTACACGTATCCACTTTACTTTAGATCAGACGAATGATAAATTGTAACTGTAATTGCATGACACTGTTGTTTTCTTACATATGACAACCGAATGTGTTTTTAATATAGCCTATGGTTAGTTTAATGCTGACACTGCAGTTCAGTTTGTGCGCAGTTTTCTTTGCTGTTTTTGTGATGTATCTGCACATTGCCCATTTCTTTAAATAAGCTTTGATAGTCGCCTGTTGTGTGCTACACAGCCATGAAGATGCACATCTCTTTCTGCAACAGAATGGAGCAGCAACCCAAATGCCGACTGTCGTTTCAAGAGGAAAATGCCTTCTGTTATATCTCTAGCGTCCCAGATAAGCCCTATCTGTTTACATTTCAGCCTCTGTTTCGCTATCCGCTCTCAGATAGCCCCAGCAATGTGTCTCTGTCTCCTTCACATAATCTGAGCAACTCACTCACTTTCTCTCTTTCTCTATCTCTCTTTCACACACACACAAATGATGGGGTTTAGGAACTTGAGTAACTGGATGTCTGCAAGACTGAGTTAGAATAGAAGGAAGATCTCAGGTCAGACTGTAAAAACATTCCCATAGTACCCCTTCCCCCACGTTCTCCGCTTGCTCACTTCATTCCCACCCCCTCCTCCAGCACTTCCCTAAAGACCTCTTTCCAGCAGCTAGGAGGACTAGACACAGGACGTTTTTACCCATGACAAGGCCCTCTCTATATAGCTCTCATGCTGAACTGAAGGAATCAGTACACTCCATCCCATTTTCTGCCTTGAGTATAGCTTTAGTAAGTCTTATGATACGGTTAGATGTATACATCTGTTTTTGAAAAATATAACGACAATCAACAGTGGTACCACCTTGGACATTTTGATATTCCCTTTAATTTTGACATAAGGAAACGCCTAATCTTGCATGAACACTTCAGAGCAAAGATGTCAACAAAAATTAATCATCCAAAGACAGAAATAATACTATACACTTACTTGAAATTAAACATTCATCTCAAGTCTTAAGCACCAGTCCAAAAATCTCACGATGGACAACAGAAGCTGTCTCTTCTGTTCTCTTAGTCAGACTTAAAAGTGATCTGTATCCTTAGTCAGCAGCCCACGGGGGGAACAATATGTGCTGACTTCCTGACCCCCTTCGTCTGGAGATCTTAAGGCAAACAATGTGATCCTTAATTAACACTGACCATTCCGGGCAGCGCAAGGCTCTTCCCAACCGTTCCAATTGAGGCGTACACACAAAGCCTGCTGTGTTTGTCCCTCTGACACCACATACTGTGCCCAGGCTGCAAGGCTCCACAGCATGATCGCCACCATTCAGGCCACAGCAATATTGCCTTTCAGCACAGAGTGGGAATAGTCAAACCCTTCTTATCTATGAGTCAAACATGAGAAATGGCCTCTGATTATGTGAATGTGAAATTCAGTCTCTTACTGAACAGTAATGTTGGTTGGTAAAAATGAAATCTGCTGATGACACACAAGAGATCATACCACAGAAATGCTGCTGTAAACATTCCTCTTCAGTCACACAAAGCATGTTTTATTAAACATCTCGTAACATGTAATATCCTCTCCTTGTAAGTTAAAGACACTGTAATCATATTAAAAAGTGTGTTATGTGTCCAGATCGTGCAACGTAGCATTAACAGGAAATCAAATTCACTAAATATAAGCATAATACATGAAACAAACCAGGTGTAAATCTCCTAATAGAAAACATAGTAAAGATTAACATGGAAGATCCACACATGAAAAACTCTCATGTCTATTTCATTGGCAGGTTACATTGTCTTGGACATATGGAAGCTTCTTATTGTTTGTTTTCTTTCATTAGCTTTGGAGCTTAAGAGACATGTCATGACTCGGCCCCCTTGTTAGAAGACAACTGTAGCCTATAGAGGACCTGCTATAAAAATAAACATGCATGGAAAAATAATTACAGTGGATTTCATTTATAATTGCACTAAACCCTGCAGGATCTTAGAAGCAGAACGATGAGCTGAGAAAGCAGACTCTCTCTCTCTCTCTCTCTCTCTCTGTCTCCATCCAAGAAAAACAGCCTTTCTGAAGCATCACCATACAACCGTTGTCTTAATGAAGGCATTTTTAAAAGACTGAGAAAGCCAGTCTGACAAAATTTTTTAAGCCCTCATAAATCACAACCTCACACTCTTTGAAGATAAAAACCTGCCCCAAAAGAGGGGGGGGGGGGGGGGGGGGGGGGGGAAGCTGTGAGCAAATGCAGCATCCATTTTTAGTTATTTTTTCCCACATCTTTACATATGTCAGCACAGTATAAGGCTGGTTGTGGTCATTCAGTTACTATCTCGTCCTTCCACAGAAGATGAATGCCAAAGCAAAGGCTGGGTGCATATCTCTATCTGTGACAAAGGGAAGTTCTGTGGCTGTTGTATCAGCAAAACCCAGAGGAAGAGTTGTATTCCTGTACTGAACACAAACCATCTGGCAGGAAAGCCTCTTTTCATTTTCTTTCAACTTTGATTTCCTTTTTAAGGAAGCGTTCTCAGTATGTCCTCTTTGACACTGACACTTCACTTCTGGCTGTTTCCAAATCCTGTCTTTCTCTCCTATTTGATGGTAAACATTATTTAATAAACTACACACTCACATGCAATTAAAGCTGACTATTCCATTCCACAATGGCTATAATGTCTTACTGTATCAAACATGGGAAATGTGGCTATTAATATGTCTATAAGAAGAGAAGCTACACACTTGCAATCCTAATTTAACATACTGCAGGCTATTATTTTAATAAGGGTTAAATGATAAGCAGTGTCTGTCTATCTTCTTATTAAAAGCAAGGCCTTACTGTAACATTTGTTTAGGTTCTGTATGTTAGTACACACTTTTAATGATTTTATGATGCTGTGTCGCAGAACGAAGGCAGTTTATCAGGCCCACAGACAGACAGACTGCGAAAAACACATAGCAGCTGGCTTAGACATCAAGGAATGCAAACACATGATTTATTGCCATAGTGCACTCAAATTCAGAAGGCAGCTAGTCCAATAGTGGTTGTGTGGCTGTGATACAAAACAGAGCTTGTACAATTTTATTACAACACTGAATGATCACAGCTATTGTTTGTTTTCGTTCAAGTGATCAGATCAAAGAAGCAGCTAGACAGAGAATTATGTAAAATACGATAAGTTATGTTGATTGGAAAAACTGAAGGTACAGTATAAATATAGCACGTCCGTTCAGCGTTATTGTTCTGAGGCACTCGTCAGGAAATTGGCTGTGCCCACATTACAGGAACTAATTGTTTTCCAACTGTGGTAAAGGGTCATCTGTGATGTAACATACTGCAAAGCCAAATTGGAAAGAGATTGCATGGATATATGTATATTTGAGGACTCAATGCAGCATGGGTACTACAACACAGCCTTGGTTATTACATCTGTGTTTATGCAATTATCTCAGCAAGAGCCTTGAGAGAAGGTGGCTGCCTCCTCAAAGATCTCTGATTGCCTCTTACATCAGAGTGTTTTGCTTTCACAGATGTGGCTAGTTCTAATGGAAGTCTCGTACAAACAAAGGCTTTCAACTCAAAGAAAATTACACAACCCCAGGACTGATATTTGCCATTTCAATATGTTACAAAATACAAATATTCTCGCCAACAGCAATAACAAACCATCAAGACTTTATCACCTGGTCCAAGTGCAGGCAAATGGTTAGGACACAACATGACAAAATTTAAAACCATTTGCTTCAGTCTCAATGAGCTTGTAACATTAGGGGGATGGAAACACCAGATTAAATGTTTCACTGATGCTGGTGAGGAGAGAGATCTTCAAAGCCATATGTTACAAAATACCACAGCGTGTTAAATCTGCCACAGTTGATCAGCAGACCTGTGAGAACCACTACACTGAGAGGAAGTGAGCCAATGCAACATGAGGGAAACATTTGTGATCAAACCTGAGTCGGCTGATTTGACTCAACAATTTGCTGCCAGGAACAGCAGGGTGGTGTAGCAGGAAGCATTGCTGCCTCACAGCTCCACAGTCCACCGTTCAATACTAAGCTTGGGTCACTATATTTACAGAGTTTTACATGTTCTGCCTATGTCCTTGTGGATTTCACCCACGTTCTCCAGTTTCGTCCCATCTCTCAAAAACATGCTGAATTGGCTAGGCTAAATTGCCCCTGGATGTGAATGTGTGTGCATGTTGCCCTCTTATGGCCTGGCATCCTATCCAGGGTGAATTCTCGCCTCACTGCCAGTGTCCCCAGGATAGGCTATGAATCAACTGTATTGCTCACCAGGATGAAGTGGTTACTGAAGAGGAATACATAAAAGGATTTGCCAGTTCACTGGAAACAAGTAACATTTTTACACTGTGAAATGATCCTAACGATCATCTTAAGAAGTGTGCCGTTATGTATAGATGTTTCAAATCGGTATTATGGAACAGGGAGAATAAAAGAGAGAAACTTCAGCAAGTACATCAATGAATTAATTTAATAGCAAGGAAGCTCTGGTTACAGACTTTCGAGTAATCATATGGGCTTGGCCAATTTAGTCAGCAATTTATTAAGAGCGTGCATGAGCACAGACACATGGCTGACACAATATTAACCCATTCTTCTCATGTCTTCCTTTCAGCACACTAACAGGCAAACCTGGGATGTTTTTCCACAATGTTTAATATATTCAAAACCTCCGCTTACATGTCCTTGCCACTGATGTACTCTGTTAATGATATGGCGTGCACATTTGACTCGAACCAAGAACCGCTAGTTCTTGGCTCTTAAATTATTCCAGAAATTCTGTAACCTGATCAGGAGATTGCAATAAAGGAAATAATGTTTAAGAAGTTAAAACAGATGCGTTACAGTAAATCTGGAAGTCTGATATCTTTGAAATGCAATATGATGATTCTCTCATGTTAATCAAAAACACATGGATGCCATTGATTTCATACAGAGGTTCTTTTATTCCTTTGAGATAATGTATCTTTTGTTGAAACTGTAATCATGGCAATGGAATGTGTATATTTAGCCATGTTTCCAATGTCATTTTCCATCCTGAATTCTTCGTCTGCAACTTGCTGCTTTTGAGTAGGTGTTTCAGTAACAAGTCGCTAGATTGTATGCTGGAACAGGCTCCTGCAAGTGCCTCTGACAATTGTGATTCTCTTGAACTAGTTACATTAATCAGCTTTGAACAATAACCACATTACAATTTAGCACATCAAGGGACAGATTTATAACATTTTGTGCCATCACAACCTGGGCTTTTTGGCACCTATAATTAGAGCAAGAGTAAGGTCTCTATTGTTTTGCAGTTTTGCCTCACTGTATATACATTTAGGCGAATTTGCTTCTATAAACACAAAATACTCAACTCTTTTCATGCATTGTTTATGTTTAACATTACATTAATATACATGGTGTGCCAAACTAAAAGAAGCCATGAAATCTCTGCATTTGAAGCCAATCGAAGTCACCATTCAATTTCTGGCCTCAGGTTCTCTTCAGCATACTGTGGCTTCAGCTGCTGGAATGTCAATGAGCTTTCTCTGCTGCACTGTCTGAAGTTCTGAGATCACTTATAAGATGACTTCAGAGCCACATATTGTTTCCAAATGGCAAGGATGCACGCAATGAAATCATGCATGGATTTTTTAGCAACGCAGTTTCGAGGTGTACTTGGTACAATATACGCAACTCATATGCAGTTACTTCCACAAGTTTTGAAACAAAACATAATGTGCAAACCAAAACGCACAATACCCTCCTGTTTTGACCCTACCAAAACACAACACATTGTATTCCTAACAAGAGCCACACTGATGTTAATGAGACTAGCTGTAAGAATACCTGCCGTGAATTGCTAGCAGTCTCACAATGATTGTGCGACAGACATGGGCACTGGCATGAGGATGCATTGCAGAGTTCGTGACTCACGAGCCTAGCTTACATGCCGAGCCAGTCACAGTTCTGCAACCTACATTCCAGCGCAGCACATTTTCCATGAGGAAATCCCACTGCACGCCAGCATGTACTCAAACTGTTTGGCAAGTGGCAAAACCTCTACAATGATAACTAGACAGCTCAGGCCTAGATCCAAAATTTTAGAGGATGCTGATAATAAACGAAATACAAAAGCTGGCCTGTTTCATAACTAACTTTCACTTAGGAAAAACAGCACTGGTCAACAGCTGCCAATGCAGTGATTTTCACTCTTTTAACTAGCATTCCCAATGGACCGGCCTTGCATGGCCCCCGCCATTTCCCACCATGGTTGACACGTGGGACGTTACACACCAGACGACTTCAACCCAGCACACATGCTTCCTGCCCCCACGCTAAATTTCTACTCAGCCATGACTTTCACTTATTCCTATCCAACCTCTGCCTCTACAAACCCCCCCCCCCCCCCGGTCTCTGTGTCCCGGAGGGAGGGTGGGGTTGGAAAGTCATCCTCGCCTCAATCGTCTAAAGACTGGGTAGTGAGCAAGGATGCAGATTGTGCGCCAGGAGAAAGTGGGACAATGTGATTCTCAGACCTGGCCTTAGATCACAGAGTTTGCTGTGCCCTGTGAAGTCATATCCTCCTGTTTGTGCTGGCAGGGGGCCTGTAGTCCTCTGGACACTGACAGACCCATAGTGGGGACCAGCTTATCCTGGAATTTATGTTCAGTCAAAGTTTACAAAGAAATCTAAGATCTGCCCATATGCAGCAGTGTGCGACAGTCCATTTTTAAAGACACTGCATGGACAAAATACCCTAGTTTTAAATAAACACCTAGGGGGTAGAATTAATTTTCAGTGTTCATTACAGTTTAATATAAATGAACACTGTATGTGCTAATTCAGCAGTGGGGACTTTGTTGTGTGTAGTTATGAGAAATGGTAAGTAAATCATATATAGTGAAGACTCAAGGGGGAGCTAAACTGCTAGCATTTGAAGTGCGTAGGTGTGGACGCTGCCTGGGGACCGCTCTTTCTTCTGTTTCCATTGGCATTAACCTGAGCAGCTGAAATTTAAAACAGGACAGATCTGGCTCGTGATTTACACTACGCCCCAACTCCAGAGCCACTACACACACACACACACACACACACACACACACACACAGGATTTCTTAGGAGGATTGAAGTCAAAGGAAGTGCACACTTAGTCACTGTCTGTAGTTCCTGTGCTGCAGAGATTCAATCACCCATCTGAATGAGCTCCCACTTTTACTTATTATTTGCATTTTACTGGACAAATGCAATAAATATTATTATGCTAAATATTGTGATGGTGACCCATATCATTACATCATTACAACTACAACTACACTTCAATCTCTTGTGGGGTTACTGATGACTAAACAAAGTACTTCTATTAGCAGATTTTAAAGACTATAAACATTATTAGGAGTTGCTCGTCCGTCTCAACATGCAATACAAATATGTCAGAGGCCCTGTCACTAAATTCACCTTAGGCACAGTCAGAGAGGTGGAGGTATTTTATCATGACAGAGGTCTTTTAACAGTCTGCAGGGAACCCTCATCATCTTTCATAAAGGGAGGCTTGCCATTTTAATCCCACATCTGGTGTGCATTACCATTCCATGCAGCTCTGACTCAAGTCTGGATCTTACTGAGTACCTCACCCTCTCTTTGTGTCCAAAAACCATAAAAACATCCAGAGTGATGCTGCTTTACTGACAAGATTGTTGCACACAAATTACTGTCCATGTTAAAGAGGACTGTGGAAGAGTCATGCTGTAAATAATTCAACAATTTACAAATGTTCTGCACTTTACTGTAGGATTCACTGACAACAGAGAACTCGAGGTAGCTGTTGCAAAAGATCAGTTATGGGAAATCTGATATGCTGTCTTGTGCTGTAAGACACTGGTCTGCTCTAATCATCTTATCAAACATGACTGACAAGTAAAACGGAATATCAAACTTTCTCACTCTTATCGATACAATTACGTCATCAAGTAATGTAGGTTACGTGGGTCAGATCAGATTCTGTGTGGACAAACTGAAGACTGAAATAGAATTCTTCACATTTTGCTTCAGATTACTCTCAAAGATTTTGTCTCATTTGATAACAAAACATCATTTGTTTATAAAATTCAAATGCATGTGATTATTAAGAATGGAAGGTATTCAGAAACAAGAGCTATTAGTGTGAGAGTAAAGTATACAAGTAGGATTAAATGACTCAACTAATAAATTTAAAAAAAGAAGAAGAAGAAGAAGAAGAGGAGGAAGAAGAAAACATGCTAATAAAATTATCATTATTCAAAGCCCAGTGGAGTGCCACAAAGCACAATACAGTATGTATTTGATAAATGAACTGGACACACATGACTAAAAATACTGAGAGTTGCCTGTTTCACAATGTAGGTCACTGCATCTCTCCTTTTTTTATCTTTTGCACACCAATATGATCTCATGCTTGCAACTTCATAACAACTCACACAACTCACTTTGCATAAAATGCTGCACAGGATAAAGTTAGGAATCGGGATGGGGTTAGCAGTAGTATCTTTTCTAAAGCCTTCATATAAAATCAAATGAAATTCAACAATACATATGATATCAGGATTGATAGGATTTACCTGAGGGCAATCCTTGATGTAATGGCCCTTATTGAAGCAGAGATGGCACAGGTAGTTAGGTGGAGGTCTCTTGCTGGGCTTGCGTGGCTCAGAGGTCAGGGAGAGGTCGGAGAAATGGTCCGTTAGAGAGTTCAACCCGTCCACGATGTTGTTCAGAGAGCCATACGGAGAAACGCTTTTATATAAGCCATTATTCAAGGCCTGCACATACATAGAAAACAAAAGGAACACTCATTAAAATTCATTTACTAAATTTAAAAAACTAGCCAAACATGTGGAGAAACCTTTCTTTGGAAATATCGTCATATACACCAAGCTGTGTTTGACTGTCATTTTAAACGTGCCTGATGGTATAAATCATATTAGTCACATTATGTCAGCAGACTCATAAAACAGGAGCAGAAAAGGGTAAAAACAATTACATAATGCTTGTATAACCACAAACCAATGGGGGAAAAAGTACTCAAATTTGCTCAACAACATTACTGCTCTGGGTTAAATTCACTACTAACTTCACAAGGCACAGTGAGTATTCAGAATAAAATTAAACACCTCACAACATTTGGTCCTGCAGTCAGTTTTGCTTCTCTAACAGTATAATCATGATCACTGCTTTAGCCTGAGGTGTGTTAGAACCACAGTGAGTGAAGGAATGTCACACGCACAAATGCTACAAAGTCTGGAAGTGAATAAACTGCAGGAGTCATGTCTGCTTCATGAGAAAAGAGTTTTACGTTAGATTGATATGTTAAAGTTGATGTTTAACATATTGCTGAAAATATATACTTGGCAAGTTGCTATGAGTGGTGTGCAGTTCTTACAAACACAAGACGAAAGATGAGACTGACCAGCTCTCGTGTTTTAGCCAAATTCTGTTCATGGGCTAGATAAAGTCAGGATACATCAAACACACTTTATTAAAGCTTTTCCCACGTGGTTCTACATACGCCTGTGATTTTCTGTCCTGACAGCTGAAACCCAGCTTATTGTTTTCGTGACAGTAATCTATAACAAATGCGAGTAAAACACACCAACCTCAAATTTATTCCGACATGTGTCGCCTACACGTACGTAAGTAACTTCAATCTTCTACTAAGTTGGGACAAATAAATAGGTGTTCTCATCATCACATAAATAGTCTGCACATGCAGTGTGTGTGTGTGTGTGTGTGTGTGTGTGTGTGTTTGCTTTTCGTCACTGAATAAAAGCAGTACTGTATTAACCATCTAAATATAAAGCATCCAGAACAAATACTCTTTAAGCATAAATGTGAGTTTAGATTTTTTTAATCTATAGCATATGTATGAAGTGCATATGAACAACATATAATCTTTCAGTCAGCCTACACAGTTTGAATAGCATAATTAACGGCATAATTTTGATCATTTTAAAAAGTATTCATCCAACCCACTGTCAAAATAAAAAAAAAGGAAAGCGTAACAAAAGTATTCCTTAATGTACACATTATGCTATCAAATAAAATGTATATGAAGTGTATGCGTTATTATAGAAATAATGCAATAAATTCAGATGTTTTAAGAGTGTGATAAACTTCAGTAGGTATGGAAGTAGCTCACAGTGAGAGCAGATGGCCATTACAGACTACATCTAATGGAGGAGGCGCTCTCACTCAGTAGGAGAGCCTCCCAGGGGGTTACTCCTGTCCTGCTATACCTTACTGCCACTTTTTAAACACACACACACACACACACACACACACACACACAGAGTCACATGCTTACACTTAAAAGCATGCATATGTACATGCACATAAAAACATGCACATATGAACACTTATGTACATATTCACACACACACACACACACACACACACACACAAACACACACACACACACACACAGCTGCTGCTGTTACGAGGCCTTTGATTAGGTGAATGCTTTCTCAGGAGTAGAGGTGTTGCTCTGCGCACTTCACTGCTTTTACAGATCTCACAAACAGCACTAAACCCTGCTGACTCTCATCTGGAGCACATTTTTATAGTGAAGCCCACTATTTCCACTACCCAACGAAAACAGTATGAAAACTGACCCAAACCAAACTGACCTGAACACAGAGTAAATTAACACTGACACTGCAGCCATAAAATCATCTGGTCCTAAGCCGTTGTGGTAAAAAAAAAAAGTTGGGAGCTGGTATATTTAAAACAGAAGACACACAGGAAGAGAAAACAGGGCTAATTGTAAAGTAACTGAAACTGACTCAGTAACTGTAATTTTCACATTCACTTAACTTTCTTGCTGTGCATCACCACACACGTGCCAAGTTTCCGATTTAAAAATGAAAAAAAAAAAAAAAAACTTCAAACACTTTCAGACATCTGTTATCCTCTCTTTTTTCATAAGGAAAACATTATAACCTAAATATAAAGCATTTTAATCATCTGATTAAGCTTCTGGAAATCATTATTTCTCCTGACAAACATTCTTTACCATCATCATCATCTCAAAAGCATCTCTAAAATCCAGTGTTTTTTCTTGAAACTTGGTCTTTCCCTATGCAGTGCCAACAGTAATAATGTACTGCGCTCATCTCCTGAGGCCCTGATGTACAGTTTATGCCAGCGGTTGCTTGTCATTAAACAATCCACTGTATAATCAAATTCAGATGCTGTTTAATTTAACTGGTCGTCAGGCCAACTTTTTTATACTGTGACACAAGTTTTAGTGTACATATGAATTAATAAGGTCATGCGGTTTCGCATGCTGCCTTATTTTGTAAAGTAATGTGCTTATCAAAGAATCATGTTCACACTGACTATATATTACATCAGATCAGCATTTAGGCCTCTTTATCATACACGTAACTTTGTTAGTTCATCATTATTGTGAAACCACAAGCCCCTAAACTAATGAATAATGTTGACATAGCCAATATAAGGTCATTTTGAAACCTCATCATTAAAATGTTAAGAGTGATTTTTCACATTTTCCTAAAGCAAGCCATAACTCTGTGACCTTAACACCTCATTAAAAGTGCCTCAGACTGGCTCATGTAGTTTGGGAGGTATTTGAGGTTGCTGAACATCTCCATAATGTGCAATGGTACATTGTAGAAACACTAAGTGGAGACTAACCAAGTTCATGTTGGGTGAATTGAAACAGTTAAGAGATATTAGAGACTGTTTACATAAGAAGCTGTGCCATTTACTGTGTCGCATCATTAATGAATCTGTCTCAGTGTATCAGTCACTGTAATTCTTCACATACTGAGAAACAATTTCACTTAGAACTTGTTAAACATCTTCTATTACTGATATATTGCTAACTGAATCCAATAACAAAACAAGAGTTAAGCAGGTAATTAAGAAAGTATTTCTTTTTAATAGTGAATACTGTGTAAGCTAGCTATTCAGCGAGAACCAAATGATTCATCCTGCTCTTCAGAAACGTCATGGCGCTGCTTATAGACTCCCGGAATACACACTGAGCTGTAAGCTTACACACCAGGCAAAAAAGTTCGACTGACACGAACTTTTCTTGGCACTAAATAAATTCTGACTCTCCAGAGAAAGGCCTACCTCGTTGCGCTGCAGCTGAAAGAAGCTGTTGAGATAGTTGGAGCTGAGAGAGGAGCTGAGCTCGGCTGCAGCAGGGGTTTTACTGTAGCTCAGATCCGGATGGCCGGAGCTCGCTTCGGGTCGGAAAGCATCGAAAGCGCTGGTCTGGTGCGTGTCTTGTAAAGAGAGATAAACCCAGTTTAAAAGCTGTGCGGGCTGGTACACCGAGGTGCTGCTGTCAATGGCAGACAACAAGCTCATCTTTAACTGCGGCTAACTTTCTCTTCTGCCACAGTCACTTGTTTTAGACAACTTCGGTGACTTGCAGGGCTAAGTTTATAAGCTCGCGTCCCGGGCTTTTCCACACCCCACAGCTGGAAATGTCGCCCTTCTCCCCGCTCGAACAGCGATATTCCTCCCCTGGAAGCCCTTTTAGTAACTTGTTAAACTATTCCTCTAACATGTCATAACAAAAAAAAAAAAAAAAAAAACAGTTTTAGCTCGTTGTTCGCGGTCCGTTATCTCTCTTTATTTGCACAGCTACAGCTAGGACCTCATTGCGTATTCAGTAGGTAACCGTGTGCGTCATCAGCTGCAAAAGCCAATCAGCGCCACGAATATAATATATGCGCATACTTATCACTGAAGCTTGATAATGATTGGTTAGTATTAAATACGTATTAAATATTCATACTGTCAAGCTGCTAGGGCATGTCAACACAGAATCGGAAACAACCCAGAAATTGTAGTGAAGCATCTATTAAAAACTGTTTGAGTCATGCACATAGATTGATTGGTATTATGTTTATGCAGGTATCATGATGATAATATTTATATATATATATATGGTATATATATATATTTTTTTAAAAGTAAAAGTTTGATAAAGTGTGCCCAAATCATTATATAATTTATATAGCATATAAATGAGGAAGATGAGAGAAAAACAAACTTTAATACTTTAATAAAAGGAATTAGAAAAAGAGCTGATAATTGAAAAACCTCTGTTCTGATACTGGTTTCTAGAAACATCACAACAACAGAATTAAACTCTTTCAAATGATCATTTCTCTCCTTGAAGCCATTAAGTGTGATTACTACTTTATAACAGCCCTTGTTGCTGGCTTTAGGTGTGTAGTTTCACATATTCCACTCATCAGGAAAATAGACTCTCATAAAACAAATGGTCCTGTTTATTTAGCTAGAGGTGAGATTTCTGAGCAACCCCTGAGTAAACATATAACAGCTTCTTTCACTTCTTTAATCTCAGGATAAATCCACAAGTAGCAACATGAACACTTTTGTTTTATTTAAGGTTGATTAAATTATTACCATTCATGGTATAAAATATACTATGAAAAATTAAAGGCTCAGTTTAAATTGCCAGATGAGCTCAGTCACTTCAAATATACTCTATTGTGTATTTTAAGATGCATCGCTATCACAGACAAATACATAAATGCAGAAAGACTATTAAAGGGTAACCCTCAAGCACACATGTGGTTAACAGACAAATAAAACCAGTAGTACTATGCCTAATAAACAATGCTGCACTTTAAGAGGTTTAAGCTGCTTCCCAAGAGTTTGGCATGTTATTTATAAAAGAAATTAAGCTATAGCTCTTTAAAGCGTGGTCGTAATGTAGTAACAATGCACCATATCCAGAGTTAGAAGAAAACTATTAAAAGTGTATTTTAATGTGATACATCAGGTATCAAAAATACTGTCTGACTCAACTGCATGTAGCTCTCCATGCTTTATGTCTATACTCCACCTTGTGGTGTTGTACAGTATCTTTCTTCTTCATACATAATATGATATATAATGTATAATACATAAATTTATTAGAATGCTATGATAAAAATAGTACACAAATAAAATTTACAAATAAAAATATATTAATCATCAAATTATCACACTGTAAACTTAACACATTGTAAACTTATTATTTATCACATAATGGGGAAAAATTCATGTTATTCTGGTTTTATTTAGCAATTGATAATTGCTAATGATAATTATATTATTTAACTTTAATTTATGTTTATCAAATTGTTGATTATTAGAACTATTTCTTTATGTATTTATTAGTATCACTGATTTGCAAATTTCTTAAATGATTCATTTATTCATTGGTTAATTAAATACTGAGAGCATCAGACAGGCCCTGAAAATAATCAGAGCTTTTTGAGAAAATGTACTCTTAAAATATCCTAAACATAACTTGAGCAACAACATCAAACATTCATTGTTCGATCATTTTTGTGTTGTCAGGAAAAGATGCCAAAGCAAAGAACCTTCTCCCAAAATGTTTATTATTATACTTAAACTAGTACATAAAGTATAGCATGGCATTAGGGGTTAAAATCTATCACTTCACTCACTTCAGGAAAGAAAAATGCAGAATTATTATACAGGCATTACACACACACACACACACACACACACACACACACACACACACACACTGGAATAATCAGTGCAATTCTTTCATAGTGGACTCTCAAGACGAATCAGACAAAAGACCAACACCTTCTGGTAGAATGAATTCTCTAACATAGTAGACAAATTCTTATTTTGCATTCATAGTAGTCACATGATCTTCAAATAAACATATCCATAAATTCTCAGTACAAACTGCAAAAATAACTGCATAAATATATTTATCAGTTTTAAGCTATTTCACCAAGTTTATTGTTGTTATAAAAAAAGTGTGTTAAATTATATGATATGTTAAAACCTTTCATATCTGTGTAGTCAGGCTAAAAGGAATAAATCCATCAATAAGAAATTAAAAAAACAAAATGTCAAAATAATGCATCAAAAAAAAATTCAGAACTTTTTTTTTTTAATTTACGTTATATTATTTATATTAACAGTTATATTTTTTTTGTCTTTTTTTAAGCTCTTTTTCAATCTTATTTTTTGCTGTGTGACTATGATAAAATCTATGCCGAATGATTTTTCATGTGTAACCTATAACTGTAACCATATTTATAGGCTTTCCCACAGACATGACACTCAAAAGGTTTTTCATTTGAATGAGTTTTCTTGTGCTTGTTTAGTATATAAATCCGCTTGAAGCTCTTTCCACACTCTCGGCACACGTATGGTCTCTCTCCTGTGTGATCTCGCTGATGTACTCCTAAATCGTACTTGTCGAAAAACCTCTTGTCACACTGGTCACAAGGAAATGCCCTTTCCCCAGCATGTCTGCGCAGGTGGATTTTCAGATAAGCAGGTTTGGCAAACATCATGCCACACTGATCACAGGCGTACGGCCTTTTTCTGCTGTGCACTCTCCTGTGGTCGCTGAGAAGGTCAAACCGTTTGAACTCTTTTCCACAAGTTTCACACCAGACTGCTTCTTCACTGTCAGTGTGTGCGCGCGTTTTTAACAACGTCCTGCCATCACGGCCCTTGACACAGTGATATTTCGTATGTTTCGGTGCCTTCCTCTGTTTGCGCGTGCATGTCTTGTCTGTATTTGAAGCATGAAGCTTTATTTTAGCAGCATTTCTTTTTTTATTTAAAAATTGATTTAAACATGTATTTAAGTTTTCTGCACATTCCACATCACACTCGTCATCTTCCATTTCAATGGGAGGAATCAGGCCATGTGGTAAGTTATCATCACCCTGGCGAGATGCTTCACTGGTTAGGGTCAGGCTAGAGTCATCATGCTGTTCCTCCTTAATGAATTCATTCATCTCAGTAGACTCGTCCTTTAGTTCTTCAAATTGAGGACAAGGTAAATATTCTGACTGAGGTAGATCTGATTCCTGTTTAACTCGTACAGGGCAGGTTAAGTCAGAGGGCAGGTCGACAGTTTGCAACGACAAGATGCAGCCATTTTTAAGTGGCACACATTGTGTGTTTTGTTCTGTTTTTATCCGGCGTAGGCTTGGTGCAGATGGCAAACCAGTATCCATGACTCCTAAGACGATTTGGCATTTCCTGAAGTGTATACCACTGCTGTTAGAACCTCATCTCTCACCTCTTCAGCCATCCAACAGAAAAGAAAAACAACACACTTTTATTCTAATTCCAACTGCATAAGCAAACCATCCTGATCTATTTTAAACCTGTGGGGGGGAAAGAACAAAAACATGGATTAAAGAATAACAACTCCTGTAGCTCCTTTCTATATATAGAAATTGTTTCAGTGCTTTACAGAAACTGAAATAAAAGTAATGATGTGAATAAAGACAATCAATCAATCAATCAATAAAATCAGCCAATCAATAAAACATCACAAAATGAAATAAACTATAATAATTTAGAAATGAAAGATATGTCATTAGGGACATTTTTTTTTAAATGCTCACTGGAACAAAGAGACAAAAAGCTTCCAAAGCAATTATTATTAATTATTAATTAAGAATTATTGGCACCTTTCAAGAGAAGGGCCAAAAATGATTTTATAAATTAAATAATTAAAGCAAACTGAAAAAAAGGACTTGTTATTATTACTGTAACATAATATGAGGATGAACCTCATGAAAACCTTCTTTTTCTTTTCTTTTTTCTTTTCGCATTGTTTATTGCAAACAGGTATCACAAAGTGTATCAGGTTTAAGGCAGCAGTAGAAGGCGCTGTAGGTAACAATGGAACAGTAGTACATTTTTACTTTTGCAACTACAAATTTAATTTTTATACAATATTTATAATATTTATTTTATATTATAATTTCTCTAATTTATGTCACACTTTTAAGGTTTTCATTTGACTCACCCTCATAGCTAAATGTAGAGCATGTTTTTTTTTTCATCCAACAATCAGCAATCCTTGCCATTTTATCAAGGATGAAGCTTGTCTTTTTTAATAAATGCTGTAGAATATGTGTAGGTTCATGAACTCTGTGTTATAAGGTTCTATCTATATGAGTCAACCACACTATACACTATACACTTCATCTCTGGGGTATACTTTATTCTCCTGTGGTGTTATTTATTTTTATTTTGCAAAGTTTTTGGTGTCATATTTGAAAAAGTTGAAAGTTCTACCTCCAAACTCACAGATAAACCCTGCCAGACATTCATCATCCGGGATGAACATAGGATAATCCACAATAGGATAACAGATGTGGCCTTGACCAATGTACATCCTCATTTTATTTATAAAAAGTAACTTTTAGCTGTAGATGATTTACATATGCTCTATGAGAGCTATAAGAAAGTAAATGTAAAACCAGGTAGAGTACAGGTGAAATTTCAAGGTAAAATATGCTGTTATAGAATAACTACTGTTTTAAAATTTTACTTTTTTTTTTTAATATCCTGTCTTTTAGATTTTAGATAATACATTAAGAATAAAACTCACTAAAAGCATCTATGATCATAATGTGTTCTTTTAGGCTCAAACTGTCTTTCTCTACTATGTTACGCCAGTGGCGGCTCAGTGGTTAAGGCTCTGGGTTACTGATCAGAAGGTCAGGGGTTCAAGCCCCAGCACCACTAACCTGCCACTGTTGAGCCCTTAAGCAAGGCTCTTAACACTCCATACTTCAGGGGTACTGTATTATGGCTGACCCTGTGCTCTAACCCCAACTTCCTAACAAGCTGGGATACGTGAAGAAAAGAATTTCACTGTGCTGTAATGTATATGTGACAAATAAAGGCTGCTGCTGCTTCTTATTACATATTTAATGGGATAAAGAGAAACAGTATAAAATCTATCTGGGCTAAGACACTGTTCAAAAATGTACTTTCTAAATGTCTCAGAAATTCCATGATGCTAATGTGAAGTGTACATTTTTGTACATTTTCTAAATGAAATGTTTCTGATAACTTTGATGTCCCATATCTCAAACAGCTCTTAACCCAGATAAAACCTTACAATACTAAGGTCACAGATAGTCAATAGCAGTAAAGTGTTTGCTCAATACTGTCTTATCTCATGGTTTTATGATCATTTACTGCTCTGCTGGTAGTTTACAAGAGTTAAACCCAATTATGTACACGTAGTATATTTACACTGACAGCATATGCAGTTTGCAGAAATATATTGTGCACAGTTTGTACAAATCGGGTTGAAAATAAAGCTGGTCACATCCAATTTTATCAGACTCTGTTGGCTTAAAATCCAATCTCTGTCCTTCCAGTATGGTGGATATGTCGACAAACTATAACAGCTAGCGTCATCGGCAATGGGACATCTATTGTTTTCCTGTGTGCTTGCATCCTGAGAGGATTAACATTTTGGGAAAATATTATCTTTCCAAAAATCACCTCTATATCTTCAAACTTTCTTTTTGGAGTTGAATTTTTTTATTTTCTCCCTGAGAATGGTGTGTAATAATAATAATAATAATAAAAGCTTATTATTGAAACATTATGAGGAAATGTTCCAAGCTGTACCCTAATTACTTAACTGTTGATTCAATGAGTTCACAGCTCTTACATATTTATTTGTTTGTTTATTTATTTACTATTGTTTATCATTAGTTTTATGTTAATTTTTAAAGTTTTATGTTATCTCCACAGCTCTGTTAATATGATATTTATTTTATTATTATTTTTGCTTTGTGATATTGTATTTTGTAAGTCAGATTTTGTAACTTTATTGTGACTTTTTTCAAATTTGGTAATTTTCAATTTACTACTACTACTACTACTAATAATAATAATAATAATAATACTCATACTACTAATAATAATAATCGTGAGTGGGAGGAGCTAAAAGGCGAGGAAAACAAATGAGAAAGCACAGTTAAAGAACTGAGAAGAACCCAATTATCTATTTCACTCTTTTCTTGCTCCCCAAAACTTTTGTTTTTATGTATATATGTATGTGTGTGTGTGTGTGTGTGTGTGTGTGTGTACGTGTATACACACACACACACACACACACACATTTTTATTATGGATAGTCAGGCGAAAGCTATTTTATAATTTTATAATCCTTTAACCTTTTAATCCTTTAACTGCTTCTGAAACCTGCAAGCTACACGCTTCGACTGCAGCATACGTCACCGCGTTGCTAGGTTACCAACATACACTAGGTCCGTTAGATCTGATGAAATAATCACCACTGAGGAAAACACAGTGAGTATCCTGTGTCTACACCACTAACTTCTCGAGAGGAATAAAATCAAATCTTACACCAAAATTAGTTGCAAATAACGTATTTGTCCATAAGCTGTTCTTTTCTCTCTCTCTCTCTCTAGTGCTCAAGTGTTCGGTCAAAGCAAGGATAATGATGGAATATAAATATTACGTTTCACATAATGAAGGATGTGAAACATTTAAAAGTATATGGGACTTTAAAGCTGTTTTATTCTCTCTAAACTATGGAGAAATAACTTGTAAATGGATTTGGATAAAGAAGTGGAAATAATGTAAAGAACTTGTATGAAAGAAAAATGGTTTTGATAAAGTATTGTTAAAAATCAATCAAATCTCTCTCTCTCGCGCGCGCGCGCAGGTGTTTTCCGCCGCCATTTTTACAGAAGCACTGGATTATGGGATATGTAGGACAGTAAAGGATCCGTGTATGCTGCTTTGAATAAGCGGTCAGATAAACGCACCTCCTACAGCAGCATTACATGCAAACATTTGATTCAGACTCGATTCCTTAATCTTTACGTTTCGGACAAACCTTTAGTCAATGACAGAGATCTCTGATTAGTGATGAGCAGAGAAAACCCTAAAAACAGACAGCGCAGGAACACAAACACGAGTAGAAAACACTCAGCCTAGAAAACACTCAGTTCGCAGAACTGAAAAATGATTTCTGAACACGCATTTTAGTGGATAGGGCTGAGCAGAGGAGCTGCACATTCACTTTAAGGAGTAGGAAGGCATGGATAGTGCAGAATCACTCACCAGGGCTCATGCAGCCACAGAGCGCGACGTCCTGTTTACTGTAGTTTATCAGTGGCTCCGTCATCAACCTGACGCTGTAGCACCACCTGCTGGTGTGGAGGCGACATGACATGGGCTCGTCTGAGTGCAAACACTACATAGTGTTCAATCAATCATCCATCTATCCATTTTCTGTACTGCTTATCCTACACAGAGTCTGAGAGCCTATCCCAGGGGGCACCTTGGATGCACACACACACATACACACATACATACACACACACACACACACACACACACACACACACACTACAGACAATTTAGAGATGTCTTTGTTGTAGGGGGGAGGAAACCAGAGTACCCAGAGGAAACCCACATACACACACACACACACACACACACACACACACACACACACACACACACACACAGGGCGGAGGTGGGAATCGAACCCTCAGCCCTGGAGGTGCGAGGCCACGGTGCTGGCCACTAAGCCACCGTAATCAATTATTTCATTCTCTATGTAGGCAGTATTATGTAAACTGTATAAAACTGTATAATTTATAGTGTAATGATTCACACTGCTTTTTTATTCAGCCTATAATAAAAAAAAAGCTGAAGTAAACAGTCTTGAGACTGAATTTTACAGACTATTTATTGAGATCTCACAGATCATTACAGTATTTAGTGTTTTTTTTTAAAGCTGTTAAAAAAAGAGTGAAAGGAGTGAGAGAAGAAGAGAAAATGGAGGAGAGACAAGAGGACTTATAGGAAAAGGCACATCCTTCTCATTACGTACAACGCACCCAGAAGATGACATGAAACAGGAATCATGGTCATACATAAAGAGTCAAACGAATCAGAAAAAAACAACTAGAAAAGCTGTCTCTTACTTTAAGATACATTATGCTTGTAGCTCCAGTACAAAACTAAATAAGCAAACCTTAGATACCCATCATCTCCTGACTGATCAAATGCATTCAGAGTAAGAAGAAAACTGTGTTTGTTTAATTTACCACAGAAATATTGCTCTGCAGTAGACATTCAAAAAGAAAGAATCGGGAAAAACAATAATATCTTCATGGTAGACACTGGAACCTAAAATGCTGAAACAATCAAACAGTTTGTATCACCAATATTTTGTCATATTTGTGGGGTTTTAATGAAAGTCCAGTTACATTCATTTTGTCAACAAAGAATCATAAACAGTATAAAAGACAGATCATTTAACAGCTTTAGTCTTTATATATAATTAAATAATTGTTTCTTTTTTTAGGCATTTGTTAGTCACTTGTATGCTGGTGACCACTGTTTTTTTTTCTGTACTGAGTAATAATAATTATTCATCATATTATTAATAATTATACACAGTGAAAGTCATTAACCCAATGGTTCTCAAACCAGGGTGCCAAGTTGTATCTCTACTTAGTCATTTTGTCAATTTAGTAAATCTATAAAGAGTGGTATGTGTTTAAAAACAGTAGAGGTTATGAAATGTTGTTAAGATTAAATATGTGCTAACCAATCACAAATCATAATTTCACAGACCGCTGGTGCTGACTCACTTGTAACTATCCACACTATCCATCCATAGTTAAGGTGGCCTTAAACTAAAAATGATTGAGAAGTGCTGCATTACACAACAGAAAAGTGCTGGGACACAGATTTTACCCTAATTAACAACACTAAATTCTGAGAATATGCAAATTAGGAACACCACACATTTTTATCCTCCCCCCCCCCTTTTTTTTTATCCTGTTAAACAGCTGAAGTAACAGAGGACAAGCAACACATGGCAGTTGTTCCACTAGCCTATAACTAAATCAGCTAAGCATACATGAAGGAAGTAACACAAAGTCACTGAGCAATGCTAGACCATAAATATCTGACAAACTGCCTTAGATGATGTAACATGCAGAAAGGTGTAAGTAAACATTGACTTTTTGGGCCCACTGCATAGATAGTTTCTATAAACTACTAGCACTCAGCTAGAGTTACAGAAGATAACTAGCATCAACTCTTAGAAGATCTAGGCAATAAAACCTATATTTTCAGTTACTGGTGATTAAAATAAAGGTTTGCCTGTTGACATCTGCTTGTTGCTGTGCTCTCTGTTTGCATGAGGTCTGAGACGTAAACCTTTTATTGAATCTCATGATCGTGGTAAAGGTGATGGTGATCCTACTCATCTGTTAGAATTTCCAATGAGATTTTCTGCTCTCCAGTGTTTTTCAAAAGAAGGTGACAAAACCATTACAGTAACTGTTTCTGCACATTGACAAATCTACTCAATCAAATTAACTGCTCAGAAATTATTTGATCATAAACCCTGATTTTTTTAAAATTTTTATTTTAGTTTCATAATTTGTCTAATATGTAAAAAAATAATAATAATAAAATAAAAAAAAATTCAGATGGATTGGTGTTTTTTGCTGCTATTGGACAAAGAATAGAAGGTTGAAAGTAATCTTGCCACTTAAAATGATAAACCTTCTTATTACAACTGATGTTCAAAGATGGAGGGATCTTTTTTTATCCTATCAGTATATCATTTGCATCTCTTTAAAACAAACACAGAGTTCACTCTTTACAGATTTGCAGTGACCTTCCTTGGTGATGGATTGTAGTGTGATATGAGACGGTTCGCTTCTCTCCAGCCAGTAAGTAAAGCGCCATGGACAGTGGAAAAGAAAGATTTGTGAGTGGCCTCTCCAGCAAACAGCACCTGTAAGGGCTGAAGAAGAAAGCTGAGCTAGATCACTTTTTGAAAAATGAACAACAGGTAATAAATCAATTGCTAAATTATTTGCAAACTAATGAAGACAACAACAGATACATATATATATATATATATATATATATACACACACACATACATACACACACACATGCATATACTGTACAGTACTGTGCGAAAGTCGAATTTTCTTAGGCACATGCAAAGAAATGCTGTAGAGCAAAGATGCCTTCAAAAATAATGAAATTAAATGTTTCTAAAAAATACTATAAAGAGCAGTAAACAATAATAAATGAAACAAAGTCAATATTTGGTGTGACGATCCGCAGCAAAAAAAAAAAAGGCTGCCCACTGCTCCGGGTGTGTGTTCACGGTGTGTGTGTGTGTGTGTGTGTTCACTACTGTGTGTGTGCACTTGGATGGGTTAAATGCAGAACACAAATTCCGAGTATGGGTCACCATACTTGGCCACACGTCACTAATATGTATTTTTTTTTAAAAAAAGTTGTCTCAGGTACAATTTGTGCAGTTTTATAAGGAAATTAGCTGTAAGTTTCTTGCAGAAGCAGCCACAGTTCTTCTGGAGACTTTGGAGACAAACACTTTTCTGTAACATTTAATTCTGTGCTGGAAAACTAATGTTTGGAAATCTAAAATGTTTTTGTACTGAATCAGTAATGTAGAAGTCATAAAATAAAAATCTATAACAAAAGACTAAGCCTAAGACTTTTGCACAGTACTCTATCTATCTATCTATCTATCTATCCAGTATATAAGATATATATATATATATCTATATAAGATTTTCACTCTGTTAAAGTTCGCTCCATGACACAATACAAACACATTTGCTATTGCAAAGTTAACAGAATGTTATAAAGTATTATTCTACATACTTCACCATTATACAGACACTGGAACTTAAAATCAGAAAACCATGCCTTACTGTGTGACGTGAAGCAATAAAGATAGGGATACTGTAATATACCTCGGCTTCTGAACCCATGAGTGGAAGAGGCTCGGCGAGGTTATCGATATCTTGACCTGAGCAACCTTTCGCCACATAAGAGTACGATCCGCAGGTGTAGGGATCATGGAACCACTGGGACCGTACAAGCTTCTTTGGTGCAATTGTTGGATTTCCTGCAACATTACAATAAATGATTAAAATTATTTGATGTGTACATAGACTGCTGAATTTAGATTACAGAGTATCTTAATGTTTCTGAATATACTGTAGTAAAATTATTTAAACTACAATCCTGTTTAATCTTAATGGTCAGAAGTTATTGATTCAATTTTCTGTAACAGCGGCTCTGACAGTGGTACTAGCTCTAACTCAATTTATACGTGTATATTAAGGCACTTATTGTAATAAAGTATCATTTGTATAATAACTCATTTACAGGGACTTGTAGGGCAGATGCCTATGTAAAAATGTGTTGTTTTAAAAATGTGTTATCTAACAAATGTATAATCATTGATATGATGAAGCTTTCTTTAAGGAGACGATTATTTAACATCTATGGAGTAAGTTTTCCCACCAAAGGAAAGACTTCAGGAGAGAGGACTTTGCTTGTTCTGATTTCTCAGTAACATGATGATGCATTTTTTTTGTATTATTAACTTCACGAGAGAGACAAAAAGAGAGGCTGGCGAGGGAACAACTGAACAACTGTCTTGCTGATGTTCCACAACATTAAGTGTGCAAAGGTCATTTTTTATTTCTTACTAGTATAAATAACCTGGAAAATATGTAGAACATAATAAAAAGATAATCATTTAAGCACAAGCGTATTATGTGTACTTTAAAACCCCATTTGGAAAATGTCTTTCTGGTCTGGAATGCTTATTTGGGTTTGGATGGGCCTCCTGTCAGTTATTTTATACAGACTCCCCAACGACCCTTCACTCCATCCCATCTCAGTCTGTTTGGAGAGAAAAGATATGGCAGAAGCCTGGAAGCTCCTCATCATAGCCAGATAATATATCAGAGAATATACAACATATATTCTGGCGGTAGTAGAAAACATGCTGTGCTTTGGAATTAAAAACTTAACAACATGAAGCACAATAAAAGCAGAATAAACACTAGCAGTGCTTTTCCAAGATGGAGTAATTTATTGGTAAAGGTGATGAAGCTGGGCACAGAATTACTGATGTTGCTCCTAGACAAATTTGTAAACTCAATCTGAAGAAAACATTGACCTGTTTGAATGGCCTGATTTATATAGCAAAAAAAAAAAGTAGCTAGGTTTTCATCACATAGAGAGGTAAGGAAATGCTTTGGATAAACCACCTTGAAATGTATGTAACGTTAGATAACTCCTATGTAGCTATGTTAACAATGCTATGCTAATGATGACAGCAACAGCAATAGATTCAACTGTAAAATTGCTGAAAGTTCATTGTAAAGAAAAAACAAGGCAGTAAAGGCACTATTGGCCATGCTCATAAATCAGTGAGTTGAATTTTGTGTGTTCATAGTGCTATAACTTGCCTTTCAAGCAGGTGAATGGAATTTCTCCACTATGCTATTATTCTATTTTCATTATTTTGTAGTTAGTTACTTTTATTATCTATGTCTAAATAACGAAGTAAGACAATGCCCTTAATATATAAACAGCCTACCTGAAAGTGATGTCAGGCTAATGCTAATTGAACTAATGCTAACTGAACTCTATTCTACTGGTCATTGTAGATCCTGGGGATGGGCAGGAAGGGGTGGGCTCAAGGAGTTAAAAAAAAATCACTCAAAAATCAAATCCACCTACTAAACATTTAGAGACCTAATCTCAAAACAAAAAAAAAAACATGAGTGTGTAGACATTTTGTATGCACTTTATTTAAGTATGAACAGAGATTAATTATTTATTATAATTACCTGTAAATCTGCGAAGAAGGCGAGTCACAGTGTGCAGCACCTCCTCTTCAGGCAGAGTTTCCATATACTCAGATTCATGGCCAGCAATCCAACCACAAAGAATATGTCCATACCTGTGTCATCAGAGAGAGAAATAAAACCTTAACATAGAACAGAAAGTACTGGAAAAGGATTGGCCTGAATTCTGCTTACCTCTCTGTGGGTTTCAGTACAGTGAAGCCAGACATCTTCCTGATCCAGGCAGTCTTCATATCAGAAACATGATTCTGAAGATCATATTCATCCTCCCATACGAGGAAGATAACTTCACATTCTTCATCCCAGAAGGGCTGCTCGAACTCTAAGAATATTTTATTATTGGTCCCAAAACCCAATCTCTGGATGGAGTGCATCTTGTGTTGTGGCAGAGGAGGATTCAGAAGAGTGTCATGGTGTTTCTTCATATAGCCTTTACAGATGAACACAGCCAAACAAAACCCCCCCCAAAAAAACACATAATTCTTATATCAGAGCTAATACACATGAAATAATGAGGAGAAACAGATATGAGATTATATAAAATGTACAAAGGAGACAAATGAGGGATGGTGTAACCCACTAAACATACCCAGTGGAATGGTAACAATGACATGATCTGCTTCAAAAATCTCTCCATTAATGCATTCAACTGTAACAGGACATGTTCCTTCCTTTGAGCTTGACTGACTGTGGATGTTATTCCAGTGAATGCACTTAACTGGTTTATTAAATAAGACAATGTCCTTAGGCAGTTCATTCATCATGTGTGTAATTAAGCCATCATAGCCTCTGCAAAAAGGACACAAATCCATACATTAAATAGAGAATTTATCTGTATCCTCAGCTTTGGCTATCAAGGTTTAGTTTAAGATGAAGATAAGCTGAAGGACACAACTGTCCTTCACCAGCTCACCCTGGGAAAGTGCAGTCCAGCCCTGGAAGGGACTTATACATGCCAAAGGTTCCAAGGTCCACATCATCCATCGTGTGTGTCCCATTCACACCACACTCAAGCTTCATCAGTGTGCTGAACAGGGCCTGTCTGAGCTTTCTAGTCTCATCTTCTTTCCATTCTTCATTGCTGATCCGGAGAGCCTCTCTTTCAAGAAACTCCCCCATACTAGACATGGGTGCATCGCTACTGGTGTAGAACTCCTGGCACTTCTTAAGTAATGACAAGAAGACCTCCACTGCAGGTGCCATTACCTCAGCCTCAAGCTTCTTGCCTGAGCTGGAAAGCCAGGTGGAAAGCAAAGGCGGAAGACCACCAATGTCCACAGACTGATTCTCCTCAGACATGCACTCTTCATCAAGTAACTGGTACTGGGAGGCCAAGCGAAACACTGGGTTCTCCTGTGAGGGACCATGGATCCAGTTGGCACCTATTTCTATAATTTTACCATCTGGAAGAAAAAAAACCCAAAGATTTGTGACTTATCAAATGAATTTTACTTAAGGTCAGGTTATGATATTGCTTCTGAGTTGTATGGCTTAAGAATATGAATTCTGTTAAAAATAAAATATTCATCACTTTGAATTAGTTGATTGTTTTCCTATAACAGTACATTCTACAGCCTTTTATACCTGTTTTTCACAGCAATTTGCCAACAATTACATTTTTTATTAATTAAAGAACAACACGTGGTACTTCTTCATCAGTATCTAGTTACATTTAGTGTAACAGCCGTGAAACAAGTTAGCTCCTGTTACATTACAGTTATCCCCTCACCAGCATCTCTTTTCTCAGAGCTTTACATCTTGTCTTAAAGACTTTCCCATAGAGGAAACTTTAGTGAGTGTTACAAAGCCTTACCACCCATGACACTTTCCATAAATAAATGTCTCCTTACGGAAAATTTCACCGTATAAAATATTATATCTTTTTTTTGGTGAAATAACAGTACTTTTATTAATCTGTTTATTATTAGGCTTAGATTATTTGGAGCATCTACCAAGTCCCTGTGAATCAGGCCTAACAGTTCCTAGAAACAATAATGTACTAGAGCAAGCGCATTAATACAAACTGTTATTTGAATTCCAGTTGGAACGGTCAGAACTGTGCTGCTGAATAAAATTAATCACCTTTTCATAAACCTTCTAACCAATCAGATTTAAGAATTCAACAGCGCTGTGGTATAAGCCAAAGTTATGTCATTGTGGATGGTGGACTAAAGTATTACATTCCTGCTACGTCTCATGCTGAACCAAACATGCTGATGAGGACATATTTGTAACCTTTAGATACATTTTCCAAGGGAGTGACAGTGCGTAGTTCATACAGTTCAGAGATACAGGTCTATAAAGTTATCACTGTAGTTGTAGTTCATGTTCACTCTAACCAGTGAACTCAAAGAAAACAGTAACCAACTAAAAACCGGTAACTTAAAGAGCTGACAGTGCTTTACATAACACTTGAAACACAGATAAGCAGTGTTTCAAGGCTGCATTTGCACTCTGCCAGATCATTAATACTTTTACTTTATACTTTTATTATACTATTCTATAAGCTTTTCTTTTCAAAAAAAAAAAAAAAAAAAAAGATTCCTGCACCAATGTATTTTGGTGCAGGTTATTTTTGCCGGGCCTTCATTAATAACACAGATTAATAATATACTTTCTAGGCCACCTCCATAAATTTGCCATCACATCGAGAAAGAAAATGAATAAAACTAATTTCATTTGTTGTGTTTGTTTGTGCTGTAAAATTATTGTTTGTTCTGGTTTGGTTTTGAGATAATAGGGTTAGTGTAAGCCTGGGACCAGGACTGATATTAGTCCATTAAACCCTATTCAGCTCAAATGCAAGGAACATTCTGATTTGTGCGGAACAAAAACAGTCCCTTTTCAATTTTTTTTTTCAAAAAACACCACTTACATAACAAAAAACCTCACTAACGTAACACTACAATACTCTTTAATACAGATAAACATCCCTACAGCAACGCTGCAACACTTATTTCCATAAATAAACCATTCCAAAACAAAACATCTCAGTCTTATTTCTATTGTACAGGTTGGAAGCAGCTCCGAGCCTCTTCGAGCTGGTTCATGGCCTTATATAACACCACTCAGGGGGGCTGTGATTTGAACTCGCGACCTTCCGATTAAAAGTCCAACGTCTAAACCACTGCACTCCGTTTACATACAAGGCAAATACTGTTTATGGTCTATATATTCGGGTCGCAGCCATATTCCTACTCCGATGCCTATATGCCTATAGGCATTGGCTACATGGCTTTATTATTATTATTATTATTATTATTAGTTGTTGTTGTTGTTGTTGTTGTTGTTGTTGTTGTGGTGGTGTTCCTTGCAGACTGAGCATGCGCATCTATCTCCTTTCAGTGAACTTTCTGAGTAAGGTATTTACATGTAACGAATTTCCCTATTCCAGAGGCGAGAATCGGAAGTTGCAGAATCAGAATATTGTTTTATGCGGCGTTTGCATGCCTCGATACTAATCAGAATATTGCCAAACTCCGAATAATATCGGAATATTGATGTGCACGTATGTAAACATAGCCGATGTTACAGGTGTTTACTCGCTCTGTCTTACCCAGTCTGCCAGTTTTAACTCTTCCTCCGCTTCTTGACGTTGCTTCAATAATGCGGACATTTCGGAAGCCCTGTCTGATTAACTTCTGCGCAGCACCGACTCCTGAAATCCCGCATCCGATAATAAGGACTCTCGCATCAACACTGGAACGGAGAGCCATCTTCCTGTCTCTGAGCCGTATAAAGTACTGAATACTGCAGCAGGGAGTCTGTAGAGGGCGCTAATCACTTACTCACTTACTTCCGGTATATGACGTTTCATGCCAGGCAGTCCATCAGTAAGAGTCGGCTCTTTGAACTCCCAAATGGCTCTTTAAATTGAAAATAAATAAATAAATAAAATCATGAGACATTGTATGCAATGTATTTTACAGGTGCAGAGGACTTTGGGCCAGGCTGGAGAAGAAGTCAGTTTTCTTGCAGTTTGTTCAAGGGGTGGACGATACGACAAAAATATCATATCACGATCAAGACATTTCTATGCTATACGATATGTATCACGATATAAAGGTTTTCTGGCAAACTGCCAGCTAAAAAAAGAAAAAAAAAAAAAACCTGAATATCTGTGAAAAGCTGAATTCGATATATATTTGTGTGTGTGTGTGTGTGTTGTAAAATGAGGATAGAAGGTCTCTTCAGACTTGAGAGTCAGCTCCCAACACCCTTTTAAAAGAGTCAGCTCAAAGATGACACTAATCACTAATAAACCAATAAACAAAAATGCCCTAAATCCTTCAATATATTTTGTACTGAAAATATCCAAGATTTTTGAACCTCTCTGAACCTTGCACTAACCAGGTAACAGTCACTGTTTCCCATTGCATTGTTGGAAATATAGTATGTAATTAGAATAAACATGTGGCATAAACCACTAGATGGGAGAAGTGCTGCACTGTAACTATACACTACAGCGTCAGTGATAATGTAACAGAGATGCAGTGGAAATGGTAATGCATTTACTGTAGACCTATTATGGCCATAGATTTTAAATGAAAGTTTTGAATGAATACAGGGTCCATGATATGCCTAATTTTCCCTGGAAATGATTTTATTTTGTCCAGTGCAAAATTCTCTGAAACACCAATTGTGAACTTAATGTTAATAAATATTCAAACTTACCCTGAATATCCAAGTGTGTGGTGAATGTGGTGAAGAAAAAGAAACTACGGCCTAAACTAAGACTATTCTATTCAGGCTAATATATAGTGGGTAATAGGTAATAAAAAAAATAACAACAAAGAAAGTCCAATAACAAAGAACACTAACTTATGTAATTTATACTGTAAACTACAGATCGATTAATAATAACATATACTACTAAATGATTAACTAGGCTACTGCTACTAACTTAATGGTAATATCTAGAACGCTACTATCTACCTATACTAATAATGACAATAAAGAAATGAACAATTAACTCATGATTAACTTTGATTAAAATATGTAATACACAATATTTGTTGATCCACATTCCATTTTAATTGGTGAACTACTGTAAACAATGGCCTATCTATTGCAATTTCTATGTAAAAGTTTATCTAAATTGGCCGTGTGTCCCAAATCACTCCCAGCGTTCCCGGGATAGGACCCTGACCTGGATAAAGTGGTTACTGAAGATAAATGAATTATATAAAAAGTTATGAAAAACAAAAGTATAACATTATGTAAATGTAAATATCTTAAGACTATGTTTACATAATGTTTATTTTATATTCCTTTATTCATTCATTTGGTAGTTATCTTACTATCTGGTTGAGTTAAAGCCTGATACATGGGGAAATGATTCTACTTTATAATAAAAAATCATTTTCCAACTGAATAGAGTCCTCTTCGTGTTTCTCTCCTGCAAGACCCAACAACATTTAATAGAGTAACAGTTTTGGGATAGGTCACAATGAACCTGGGAAGGTTTGAATAGTCATCTAGCCACCATGTCTCCACACAGCAAACAGTGTCTGTACATTCAGATGATTTTGTAACCCTATATCGTAGAAAAAAAGTGCATATACAAAACGTTCTAGGTTCTAGGTTTTCACATTAAAAACCAGGGTAAACCAGCCAGTCAGGCTTTCAGTAGACTTTACACTGGGATTAAACACAATTCTCCAGAAGGCTGTCATAGGCCTAAATGTTAATCACTGACACGACCAGTCTTGTTCTCTTCCTGATGCAGTTTCTCACACAGTAAATTATAGACTTTACATACAAGTAAAAGTTTCACAGCCTGCTGCTTTTCGTGTTCTTGCCTTTTTTTCAGAGGTGGGATCAAGTCATTGTTTTGTCCCAAGTACGCCTCATGTCTTGGCATTCAAGTCCTACGTCAAGACTGATAAGTCCAAGTCAAGTTACAAGTCCTTAACTTTCGAATCCTAAGTCATAATGTACTCTCTACCAAATCTAAGGCCAGTAGTAAATTTATACAAATCATGCAGGCTTTTTAAAATTCATGTTCTTCATTACTATGACTATAAAACTGAATATTACAGTTCAATTTCAAGATGAGGTGTAGACTATTTTCACTAATTGTACCCATCTATCTCAGTCCAGTTTAGTTTTACTTTGGGATTTGCTTTATGCAACTCCAAATGCTGAACAAAATTTGAAGCTGCTGCTTTTGCTTCTGTTATTCTTGAACCACAGGTCCCACTGCTGCAACCCTTTGGTTGTTGCAAACAACACAACATCTGTAAGCAAAGGCTACTATCTTTGGGAGCACGGCTGTTGGGAAAAAGACTAGTTGATTCACTGCACACTTTATCATTTTTAATCTTTGGTTTTGAAAATATTATCAAATCTTTTCCAAGTCAAAGGGCTCAAGTCCAAGTGAAGTCGCAAGTCATTGATTCCAAAGATAAAGGGCAAATCTTTTTTTAATAGTGTTGAGATGAAAGTCTGCAAATTTGTGACTCGAGTCCACAACACTGCCTCTTTCCTGCAAAATTATTTGAGCAGACTTAAGCATTCTTACAGCCCATTAAAATTAGCATATCTTTGGAAATGCATTAAAAAACTCTTCATAAAGTCTTCATAAAGGAAAAGTTTGCAGTTTGGCCTATGTAGGTGTCTTATTGTGGCCTATTTCCATTTACACATGCACATTTGGCAGCAGGTTTTATCCAGAGTGAAATGCAGGTAAGAGGAAATACCCAAAATTAGCATGAATCTGTTTAAAGAAGCCACAAATGCTACAAGAGTCACAATAAAACAAAGGTGATGACAGTAAAGGATTTGATTGGTAAATCATGTCTTCAAAACCACAAGTAAAACTTCCAGCTGTTTTACGCCATGTGTAAACACAGTCCCAATGTTTACCTTTTCATAAGGCGGCTCATAAAGTTTCCTGGTTTATGAATACTAATGGTCACAATATAATTTTAATAAAAAAAATAATAAAATAGCCAAAAATGTCAAGCTTTTTAACATCATTAATAGAAAACCATTTACAGACTAGTACACAGATGGAGCAGAGAGGATTTCAACACAATCAGAGCAGAAATATCAATCAGAAAAGTGGTTCCTGAGAAATTGGCTCTACATTGTTTCCCATGATGCCACTGTGTAAGAGTGGCACTCCTGCCAGCAGGCACTGATTACTTGTCTTATTCTCATCAAAACAGCTCCTGGAATAGCTCGTGGGAACTGCTACACTCCATAGGTCACTCACAGAACAATGAGTAGCTCTGCAGGACTCATTGTGAGCATGCAGGAAACGGCGAATTACTTTTTTCTTCTTAAGGAAAACGACTCCGACAATGAATTGAGATAATATTACTCATGTAGCATAATAACAACATGTGTATAACAGTGAGGTATAAGAGCAGAGCAATGAAAATATATAATATTTAACTGTCACAGTTGAAATCAACTGCTGGAAATCAAATTCTTTGTAGGCCTGATGTATCATGTTGTATTTTGCTCCTATGGTGGCCTGAAAGTACAAAACATATTAAACCATATTAAAAGCAAAATTACAACAGCAAATTAGAAAACACATCAACTTTAACTCAAAACAGAAAGGGTGGGTCCTTGCAGAACATCACATGCTTGTTGCTGATTGGTTACAGTGTGTGTCAGTCTGAAAGACCTTTGAAAATGAAGAACTGGAGGATGTTTACACTGAGAGTACAGGAAATATGAGTTTAAATGAATCTACTTATGCTTTTATTTGTGCTTATTTTTATCAAGGGTATTCATATAAGTTTTTTTTTTTTTTTTTTTTTTTTTTTTTTTTTACATACACTGCCAAATTTGCACAGCATTAATATGAGCATGTGAGTGCTGAAAAAGGAAGCCAGGTTATTCAGAAGAATGAATCACTCCTCCCTATAATAACATCATTAGACTAGATAACAGACTGAAAAGCAGCAGTGAGCATGTGATATTCAGTACAGGCCAACTCTTTTTAGCTGACATTAACATGTTTCTGAATTTATTGCTGTGTTTTGGTTTTGTTATTGTGTTTCCTGATTTGCTGCTGCTGTATGTTCTTTGCACTTATACATGTTTGGAGTGCCTCCTTTTGCATTGTGGAATCAAATATAGCAGAAACATACACAGCTTACAATTAATACTTTTTACTAGAATTACCACAAACTACACAGACATAGTTATATGCATCTGTATAAAGAAAATTTATTATTATATATTCTTAAAAAACAATAATAGTGTATTATGTTCAACTAAATACATTCAGTGTAAAGTCATGATATGTAGCTCAATAAGTGTCACTAACTCTATTCAAAAATACAAAAACAAAAAAAAAAACAGCATTTAAAAATACTTAAGTGCTTTATAAAGTATTTTAACAGTAGCATCTGGTATTGTGTGTCACTCCTGAGTATTCTATGTGAAATCAGTTATTGGTACTTGTAAACACCTAGGTATAAAACTTATTGCATCTAGTATGTCCTCAGTCAAAACAAGTAAAAAAATCTACATCTTCTCACACACAGTCTGCACGTTCAGAAATATCCTTTAGCTGCTGTAATATTATTGATTTCAGTACACCATACCTATAAAAAAAAAAAAGAATATACATGTTTGAGTTAGTAAATGAAATACAGATTTAGCTTTCAGCCCACATGCCGGTACTGCCCTTGTGAAAATAATTCCTTTATTTAGCATTAAATTCATTATTGCAGTGTAGAGCAGAAACAAACACAGTAAAGGATATCACCTTTGCAGTAGATGTCATTTGTGTAAGAAAAACAGTAATAAGATTCATATTATATTATACTGTATGTGTGATATGACATACTTTTCTGTCAGTTTTGAAATCTCTCTCTCCTCTTCTTCCCTCAGTTTTGTGACAAAGCTATTCAACACAGGCATCTCAAACTTTATGTACTGTGCAACCTGGAAAAAAAATAACACTTTTTTGTATTGTGGTATTAACATCCTAAATACCAAGAAACTGAGTTGAGTTTAGACAGAACCTTTAACCATTTACTACAAAAGTGCGGCAGTCTGGGAAAACCCTTCACATGGTCATTCTACAGGCTTTCCTGAGCTGAAATATGTTCCTTTTTATGCATGTTTCTCATGATGATGTGCAGACATTTTTAAAGCCAACATCTAATCACAGACAGAACTGATTAGGCTTATGTCCATTTGGCTATATGGCATGTAACTATCCATCAACTTGATCAAAGCCTGACATTCACAGAAAGCAGAAAGTCAAGGCGAGGTTAGAAATGCGACTAAATTAAACATTTCCACATCTTTTTGGTAAATTACACTCACCGTCCACTTTATTAGGAACACCTGTATATCTGCACATTTATGCAGTTATCCAATCAGCAAACCACGTGACAGCAGCACAATGCAAAAAATCATGCAGATACAGGTCAAGAGCTTCAGTTAATGTTCACATCAAACATCAGAATGAAAAACAAAGTG
Organism: Pangasianodon hypophthalmus; assembly: GCF_027358585.1. Classification (NCBI taxonomy): domain Eukaryota; kingdom Metazoa; phylum Chordata; class Actinopteri; order Siluriformes; family Pangasiidae; genus Pangasianodon; species Pangasianodon hypophthalmus. Next base: position 16,399,373 of record NC_069712.1, read on the forward strand.
ACCCCTGTGACTTTGATCATGGCATGGTTGTTGGTGCCAGCGGGCTGGTTTGAGTATTTCAGAAACTGCTGATCTCCTGGGATTTTCACACACAACAGTCTCTAGAGTTTACATAGAGTGAGCGACAGTTCTGTGGGTGGAAACACCTTATGAGGAAAAGAGCCAGATTGGTTCAAGCTGTCAGGAAGGATATAGTAACTCAAATAATCACTCTTTACAACCGTGAAAAACAGAAAAGCATCTCAGCATGCACAAAACATCAGCTTTAAGGTGGATGGGCTACAAAAGCAGAAGACCACATCAGGTTCCACTCCTGTCAGCCAAGAACAGGAATCTGAAGCTATCATGGGCACAGACTCACCCAAACTGGACAGTTGATGATTGGGGGGAAAAAAAAAATCACCTGGTCTTTTCCCAGTCTTCAACTGTCTAGTCTGGGTGAGTCTGTGCCCATGATAGCTTCAGATTCCTGTTCTTGGCTGACAGGAGTGGAACCTGATGTGGTCTTCTGCTGTTGTAGCCCATCCATCTCAAGCTTTGATGTATTGTGTGTTCTGAGATGCTCTTCTGCCCGGTTGTAAAGAGTGCTGATTTGAGTTACTACAGACTTCCAGACTAGTCACACCATTTTGAGTACACTCTAGAAACTGTTGTGTGTGAAATTCCCAGGAGATCAGCAATTTATGAAATACTCAAACCAGCCCATCTAACACCGACAACCATGCCACAATCAAAGTCTCAGAGATCACATTTTTTCCCCTCATTCTGATGTTCGATGTGAACGTCAACTGAAGCTCTTGGCCTGTATCTGCATGATTTTGTGCACTGCACGGCTGAACATGATTGGCTCAGTAGATAACTGCATGAATGTGCAGGTGTTCCTAATAAAGTGGACTGTGAGTGTATATTTATGCAGGGATGTCAAAGTACATGACTGGCAGAAAAATCACATACTCTTTTGTCATTTTGATGATTTCCAGAATTCAGCTGTAGCAAAATCAGATGGGATTTCCAGGGCCGCCACACATAAATGTATAATTGTGACCATTAGACTGTATACACGTGTTTAATGATACAGGCAGAAAGACTCACATCACAAGTAACCTCTTCACCCAGATCCTTTTCCATAATAAAAAGTTTGGCAATTCTTTCACATGGCCCATGTAGCACACGTGACACCAAGGGATATTCAGTGTCTTTAATCTTCGTCTTTTCTGAATTGTAAATAATATTACAAATATTGTATTATACTTTAATACACACCAGGCTGGCAGGAATGAGAATTGAAAAAGACAAAGAAAAAAGCAAAGAAGCAAAAGTTACCTCCTGATTCATGGACGACATAAAGTGCAAATTCATCTGCTTTATTTTCCACCTGTAGAAACACAGTATGATAAAGTGTACAGCTTCAGGATTGATGAAGGGTTGAGGAGATGAAGAATTATTAAGAGTTACTCATATAAGAAGGGTAATTCATGTAATATTCTCAAAGTCCTGTGAAAATATTACAGAATTACATACCCGAAATTTATTCAGTAGCAGACTGAGCACTTGCTGTGTTGTCATTGAACTGCTCACACGAACATTAGTTACTGACCCATAAGCTGGGGTGAAGATCGATGTCTGAAAATGCGAACAGGAAATTACTGTAGCTCTTGCCACATAAAGGAGATATAATGAATAATGATTTTTTAATTATTCAATCACTATTTAATAAAAGCATTCACTGACACACATAGTAAAGCAGCAGTGTTGCATTCACTCCTAAATGTTTATCTAATCCTGTCCATGAGATCTCAATCATTATCCTACACACAGGGTAAACTTCTGGCTCTTCTCTATTTTGCAATCCAAAACAAACTGTTCATCAGTATAAGAAAGTACAGGGACATACAGCATGTTGCCTTACTTTTTTAGTTCACGTCTCGTCACGTAGCTCATAAGAATGTCAACATGCAGTTATTCATGTGTAATTCTCTTTCACTTCCTGTTCATTAGTTTACTTTTACACTCTTTTATGAGGGCAACATACCTATCCACCAACACCATCCACCCCTAAGACAAATCGTTTAAATACGCAGCTTCCTTTCCAGTTTCTCCACATCTGCAGAAAGACCTCTCTGACCAGGCTGATCCCTAACCTTGAGGATTGCTGATGAGAAAAGCAGGTGACAGGCCTTTGTGAAGAGTGTGCTGCTGCCAGGGGAACGCCTGCACAGGAAAGCACTCTCTCTCAACACCTGCATCCATCCATTACTGCTCTCTGACCTGTAGGACACTCACATCACCAACACTTCCCTTTACACATGCTGCTACAGTCATTAGTGAGAGCTCAAGGGCCCTTTGCCAGCCACAAGGCGTGATAGTTCCCTCCAAACACTATGCGCTTTGCTCATCTTTGCTGATGATACTTTAGACATCCATTATGCAGGTTCCTCTCTGTTAGAAGTAACGTTTAAATAGATTACCAATATGGGATGTGAAATTTAAAAATGTTTAAGGTAACATGTTACCTTGTGGTTGTAAAAGTGCCCATTTATGGAGAAGCGATGCCTTTTAATCCTTTGTAAGTCTCCTGAGGAACGCTGTCTGGATCTTCTTTGGACGTTCATGAAGCTGGCATCACTTCTCGTTCTTGGAAGTTGAGGAGTTTCCTCTTCTGAGCTAAGACCATCAACACCTACAGACGAAAGGACAAACCTGTTGAACACATGAGCTTTTTATATAGCACTTTCACGCTTTGAAACATGGTATTGTGTACAATTTCACCATCACAAATTAAACACACCTGTGAATATTCCAGAATAACACAAAACTAAATTAGTTGCATGAACACCTGGAGGAACAGTGGCTAGCATGCACACATGGTGGAAATGCTCCGTCATGGATAAATGATCTAGAAAAACAATATGGCTAAAAATAAACAATACAGAAATACAAACAATACACTATCACTGCCTATGAGTCACGTACACAAACTGACATTATTGCCTTTGTTGGAGAAAGTACACATGGCACATGTTTAGTTTGTAATTATGTGGGATTATTACCAACACATTTGATGAAACTGAAAGTTTCATAGTAGTTTCATCTGTTTGCCATTGGTAAGCACAGAGAAAACAAAAGCTAGAGACTATTTTTGAACTTACTGGTTTTTGCTGGTACAGGAACTTCATTGTTGTTGGACTCAAATGATAACTGAATGGGACTCTTTTGGTTTTCATTCCTGTCAGCAAAGAGAATATATAGTACAGAAGACTTAGTTCACTTTAGTTCGACAACATAGCCCTGCTTAATTAATGTTAGGTCACTCGTTCATAACTGATGTCAGCTAGAGATAAAAAAAAAAAAAAAAGAAACAGTTATTATTTGTGTGTACCTGCCTATGACAATTTCTAACAAATTTAGTTGGTTCTATTCCCAAAATATAAACAAATAAGTAGCCTAAGTAGACCAGACAGTTAATAAGACGATGTATACATGAATATATGTATATGTATATATGAATTCTCCTATTTGTATCCCATAATATGTTTATATTTGGTTACATTCCTTGATAAATTAAATTAATACAATACAATACAATACGTCTTGATGTAGCACTTCCAGCAACCATATGACAAGGTCACTGGAGTGTTAGGCATGTGCTTATGGAAGCTTAATATTTCCTTGAGTAAGGAGGATGTTACACGTGAGACACGAGAGGGAGTGTCGCAGAGGGGTATGACCACACACAACCTGTGTATGCTCAGCAAACACCAGTAATATATTCTATATTTTTTTCATTCATTCTACATTCATTCTATATTTTTTAACAGAACTATGCGTTTCAATGATGCACATCAATCTGCACCAATAGGCTATGGACTGACAGGCTGACCTCTGAACAAAAACTATAACTATTTGAAATTCTGTGTACTGAAGAATTATGTGCCAATCCCTGTATATTACTTAATTTAACTTAATTACTTAATATATTAATTATTTAATTTTTTCTATCTCCGTCTTGTAATTCAAATTCCTATGTGACCTTTATATAACGTGATCAAAAAAGTTTCACCTCCAGCAAAATCTCTCCTGTGTATTTAGATGACAAATGCACTGAGCTGATGAAAGGAATAAAAGGTTGAGATTTACTTTCATGAAGGCGAAAGCTAATAGTGGGTGTAGCTCAGTCCCACCCACCTATGGTCTCTCCCTGGGCTCTCTGGCCTCCATAAACCTGCACTGGCAAAGTGGAAGCGCTCGTGGTCATCCTGCATCTGCAGTCTGATTGGCCTCCTCAGGCCCCAGGAGATGTTGAGTAAACCCTCCATGATCAACTCACCCCCTTCCTGCAGTGACACAAGAAATAATAATAATTGTTAATTCTTCTATTGGACAGAGGAAATCCTGCTGGCTCACATTCAGCCAAGCTCTGTTACAAGTGTACGTGCTAGAAGGCAGTCAGGACCAACGGTCCTGTTCTGAGATTTCTGAGCAGTGGAAAGTCACACTGGGAGGTATCCGCTTCAGACAATCTACCTTAGGTCATGTTTTGGAGTGTGACACGGAATCATGACACAGTGCTGTATTAAGTCACGTCCACATTTGTAACTGTAAAACATGAAATGCACATGGACGACGTTCTTAACTCCAGGCTAGATTAATATATTAGAATGTATCATCAATAATTAGTTTTCAACCTAAATCACTGTTCATTTATTTAAAAAAAAAAAAAAAAAAAAAAAAAAAAAAAAAAAAAAAACACACACACACAAAATATATAGTAAATATATATATATATATATATATATATATATATATATATATATATATATATATATATATACACACACACACAAAATATATATATTTATATATATATATATATATATACATACATATATATATATATATATATATATATATATATAAAATGTGTGTGTGCGTGTATTTTTTTTGTATATTATATATACAAAAAAAAAAATACACGCACACACACATTTTTTATACACACACAGAAACACAGTACTGTGCAAAAGTCTTAGGCACCCTATTTTTTTTAGTACAAACTTTGTTATAGATTTTTATTTTATGACTTCTACATTACTGATTCAGTACAAAAACATTTTAGATTTCCAAACATTAGTTTTCCAGCACAAAATTAAACGTTACAGAAAAATGTTTGTATGTCAGTAAAGAAAGCAGTATATTACATAAGAGACACTTTTCAGACAAAAAAACATAATGAAGGCTGCTGAGTTTTGCTGCAAAAATAAGAAGCGAGTGCAACAGTCAAAGTCTCCAGAAGAACTGTGTCTGCTTCTGCAAGATGCTCAGTAACACTTACAGCTCATTTCCTTATAAAACTGCACTCATTGTACCTGAGACTACTATTTTTTTTTTAAAGCGAAGGATCGTCACACCAAATATTGACTTTGTTTCATTTATTACTGTTTACAGATCTTTATAGTATTTTTTTAATGTAGAAACATTTAGTTTCATTATTTTTGAAGGCATCTTTGCACAGTAATATATATATATATATATATATATATATATATATATATATATATATATATATATATATATATATATATATATATATATATATATATTCTGCAGTGACAAACATTTTTTATCATAATACCCTGACCACACAGCATCTTATTTCCAGCTCTCCAACTCTGAATGTCCACTTCAGTAGTTTCAGAGGTTCATATCAGGCCATGTACAACCACAAAGTGCAGTATAGCAGAGAAGGGCCTAAGAGCAAAACGTGTCATGTGAACACATGTCTAATCCTTTCAGGAACTAGCCGGATAATCCTCCTCCAATCCCCATGTGAGCTCTGCACTTGACATGGCCAAAAAAGCAGCAGATTAAAATTGAATGCCAAATATAGCTGCCTTTAAACACGTCAGTGTCCTAATTCCTGGCTAGCAACACTCACATGGAAAACAAATGTCTGTAATCTATTTTAAACTAACATTCCTTAACTTCATAGTTTCACTGTTGATTAATGATAATCTAATATGGTTTAATGTCTAGTACACCAATCATCGTAATGATTCAGAAGTAATTCACTAAATAAACAGCACTTTGTTCACTTAACTTAATCTTCTTTGTGCCGGATGTCTTGCAAAAGACAAGATTAGAAAGCAGGTTTCTGGATTCTGGGCCTGGACTCACTTAGTAACTACAGCTAAATTGAGTTCAAGCTTATAGCCTTCTTACACCTAAACAGCTGACAACAGTTACAGCCATTAATGATCTCTTTACTGTAACGTCACAATTTCTACTTCTGTAAAGTGTGCTTTTTGAGTAAAGTGAGTAAAGTACATTAAAGTAGAAAGTATTTAATTAATTACTGTAATTTATTAATTTACAAACCCCATTTCCAGAAGTTATCATATTCTCTAAAATGCAATAAAAACAAGAATCTATGATTTGTTAATTCTACTGAACCTTTATTTAACTGACAAAAGTACAAAAAAAAAAAAAAGAGAGAGACAGAATATGTCTCTCTAAAATCCCAATATACGCTCCGCATCAATAGTACCTTCACACATATGCAAGTCACCCATGCCGTGAGTACTGATCCACCCCAATAGCATGACAGATGTTGGCTTTCGCATCTTTCGCTTTCTCCTTTCCATGACAGATGCTGGCTTTTGCACCCTTCTCCTGGATGGTCCATTTCATCTTTGGCATGGAGAATTCAACGTCGGTTTTTCCTGAAAACAAGCTGAAATGTGGACTCAGCTGACCACAGCACACATTTCCACTGTCTCTCGGTCCATCTGAGACGAGCTCGGGCCCAGAGAACTCGGCGGCGTTTCTGCATAGAATTGATGTATGGCTTTCTCCTTGCATAATAGAGTTTCAGGCTGCATTTCTTGATGCAGCGATGGACTGTGTTAAGTAACATCAGTTTTCCGAAGTACTCCCGAGCCCATGTGGCTATATTTATCACAGCAGCATGACAGTTTCTCATGCAATGCTGTCTGAGGGCTCGAAGGTCACGCACATTTAACAGTGGATTCCGGCCTTGCCCTACACGGAATGAGATTTCTCCAGATTCTCTGAATCTTTCACAATATTATGTACTGTAGATGGTGAAAGACCTAAATTCTTTGCAATCTTGCATTAAGAAATGTTCTTTTTGAACTGATTGACAATTCTCTCATGAAGTTTGGCACAAATTGGTGAGCCACCACCCACCTTAATTACATTTCCATAAAAAAGAAAGCCAAGTCTTTAGTTTAACTTTCGTGCAGACCCTCCACCTCCTTTTTTTTTGCCTAGTTACTCATCTAATCTGTTTCTGTGTATTTAAAACCACAACCATCTTTGCACAGGAACTCCCTATTAGTCTCAACTGCTTTTCATACTATAAATCAGGTGTTCCCACACTTTGAGCAAACAACCCCCAATGGACATTATGAACTTTCTGCGGCTCCAAACAACCCCGCATTTTTCCACATTTCTAAATAAGGAATTATTGTAAAATTTGAACATTTTATCAAACCAGTAACGTGTAACATAAACACAAACCTTGCAAAGGGTCAATCATTTTCATGGCACACAAAGACATACCTGGGTATCGCGTTTTCACTGTGTTTTGATTTCCTCTCGTTATTTGTCATCAAGCTTGTAAAATCGTATTCAATAAATATTTTCCACATACTTTCATGTTCGTTTTCTGTTGTTCCACTCAGTCAGAGTCACTCGTAGTGGTCAAGGAACTAGCAGCACATACCACTAGCACATACACTCTTAACATTTCACAATAGTAACATACAAAATCCTTCTGCATAGAGTAATATTCTTAATATTTATGTGTATTGTGAGTTCCTCTCACAACCCTATTTGTAGATATATACCCCTAGTTGGGGAACCCCTGCATTAAAGTCAGTCTAAATAAAAAAAACAAACAAAAAAAAGGTGATGTGGTTAATCTTTGATTTCATGAATAAAGTTTTATCAAAAGGTATCAACTCTAAACCTGTTCCTAATCTTAACTTCAACCTTCAACTTTTCATACAAACTGACTTGTGCAAATTCATATGGATTTGCAATGTGGGTAAAAAAAAATGTGTAAAGTCCTAAATATGTATAAAGTGTGGACATTTAACATTTACTTATAATTTACAATACCTGCACTTTGACTTGAATATAATTTTACTGTACATTTCCACTCATGTTTAACTATTTGAAAAAACAAAGCCAAAAAATAAAAATGCTGTACTTTTCCCTAAAACATTTGTCAGTCCTGAAACAATCATTCACCACACTAACAATAAAACAGATGATTGAGAAGCTGAAGCCTTCCAAAACCATTCCCACATGGATCCCTGAGGCCCTGTAAGAGTATAAGAGGGTGAAGTGGCTGATGTACTGCTGGCAGCAGACTGAGTCAGGGCGAGTGTGTGTGTTCTCCTGTGTGAGCTAGGTGGAGGGCTGAGTGCTCCCAGGGCCTCATTGTGTCTGAAATCTAAACAATCAGGGCAGCTGCAGCAGTGAAGCATGGTCATCTGCCACGCCACAGCTTCCTCCACCCTCTCAGCCCAGCACACACACACTTCCTCCAGAGAGAGCGAGGTCAGTGCATGGCTATATTTAGTGCCATGAGCCTTGGCTTACACCCAGCAATGGTATAAAAGGCTGTGCCTGTAGAGAAGATCAGACCCAACTCACAGACTAAGAGCAAGCAGCAGCTCCCTGACACAGAGCAGTATCAGGACTACATCATATCTCACAAGACTCAAGCGTATATTTACACCAGGTGAGTACTTGCTTTCATTTGAAAGTCTCTGATGTACCAGAAATTTCATGCTACATGAAAAGAGTTCGTCTTGCTCGTTTTTTATTACATTTAAAGCTGAAAATGCTCCAGAATATCCAGAAGTAGCTCACTCAAACTTTCTGATGTCTCTCCAGCATGAGGCCGAGAAGACTGCTGTTATCCGTGGCTCCTTTGCCCACAATAACAGAGACGCACGAGGATGCCTCACAGACGGGATGCTCCTCGCAGTCTATGGAGGAATATGTCGACTCTATTAAAAAGCTGGCCCAGCCTGCATACGGCCCTGTGCGGGTTGCACGGACTCTGAGGCCTCGTCTCTTTTCCAAGCCTCTGGACAAACACTTGGGAAGTAGCAGCTCACTTCACTGCTCCTACAGGACCCCACGGTCACGTGTAACCACGCTGGGTCTAGATGAGCTTACACACAGTTTCAGCAGCCACAGAGACCCGGTGGACTGGCTCTTTGCACAGACACAGTTACCTGCACCTCGAGAGGAGCTGCGCAGGACTGACAGTGCACCAGCTGCCCTGAGGTTACTGTAATAAACTACTCACAATGGAACTGTGCTGCACTGGACTGAGAAACGATACACTGGAGGATGTTGGACGCAGACTTAATAATAGCTTAATTTATTTGTGTGTGTCTGTTTTTTTTGTTTTATGTTTACATTGTATGTTTTAAATAAAGTTTAACAGTTTGGAAATGTGGTCATGTTTAAGCTATTTTTAAATATCTTATGATGATCGTTTAAATGAATCTATACAGTACAAACAGGAAGCAATAGCACATACTGAAAACACAGTCAGAGTGGTTGCTGTAGAGTCAAATGAACATTTTGAAACAGCTTTGGTAAACTGCACACAAACAATTTTTATACTGTATGTGTGGGATTTTTTTAAAAATAGTATTATTTAATTATTATTTATTTTAATTTACTAACATTAATTATTATTTATTATTATGAGCACTATGGCACACTTAAAATGTTCTGAAACAGTACAATGGCTTGTCAGCGGGTGGTACCCTTAAGGATAAATCTTCTTTACCTGCAGTTTGCTCGTGTCTCCTGAGAACGTGAATGTTGTGTACCTTTAAAACTCATTTTAGATGTTAAGGACCATGGCTGTACCTGAAATGAGTTTTAAAGACTTCAGGAAAAATACACGTACCAAAAGGTACCATTCTGCAACCAAGGATCTGAGAGTGTATGTCTGATTTTATGTTAATATTAGCATCAAGCTACACAGAACTGTGACTGCACAAGCATGTTAAATATGTTCCAGTCCTATTATTTCCCAATTTAACTAGGAATGTACAAAAAACAATCCAACTCTCCCACACTCATTTACTCAGAAAGACATATTTGCAGCCATCACTATTCAACCAGCACCAAAAGCCAAAGACCTGCATCTTAATTTATACATAATATTTTACATGAGCTAGATGGAATAGCACTTCTTCCTGACCTACAACAAAATCTGTAGAATTGTATCTATAAACTCTTAAAGATGCCTATATCATCTATGGTTGTGCAATATGAACAAAATATCATAAACAGCTTAACTGAAAACAATTAGCCTAGAAAAGAAGTTCTGTGTAGGCCTACTCATAAATGTTCATCTGACTACATATAATTTTGTATTTCACTGACTAGTAAAATAGTTATTTTTCACATTATGCAAATTAACTATTTAACACTGAAAACAGCGTAAAATAGTATGTGAAGGATCCCCACTGCTCAGGTAGCACCGAGACAACCTGTATCTTCGTGTCTAGCAGGCAACACAGCAATATTTTGAAATGCAGATCATTTGAGAATCATCTAACCAAATTGGCTTGTGTGAGTCATCCATAAATTATTTTGTTATATGCCTGATTTGGTCATTTTTAAGCTATTGAAACAAAGATAAACAGTACTGACAACACGGCATTTGACGAAACCTAAGCTTTAATGCCACAGGTGACATTCATGCTCTTTTTCAAACTTCAGTTTTTATAATAGTGCTCCATTCCAATGGTGAGAGAGAGAAAAATAACTATTTATAGATTGTCAGAATAATCAAATATGCTTACTCATTATGCCTATAAACACACCTAAATGAGTCTTTTCATTATATTAATGCAGCACAGTTATTAATTCAGAGCTATTAACTGTTTAAACAATCAATCTAACAGGGCACCTCTGGGCAACAAGAAACACCTTTCAGTCACATGTTCCTATATTATTGATTACTTGAAGGATTGGGTGGGTTCAATCAAAAGTTACCATGCTCTAATTTAACACATCTAAATGTAAATATCAGGAAATGAAAGCTGAAATTCCGATCTATCATCTCATATGTTTTTTTTTTTTTTAAATCTCAAACCAAATGTCTTGTGTACAGGAAAAACAAAAGAATTGGGCTTTCCAATACTTGCAGAAGGGACTGAAGATTATTAGCATTCAGCAGGCTCCCTCTGCTGGTTAAAAGACCACCTCGCAGAATGCGTTTAACATTTTCACCTCAAACAGAGAATGCTGCTATCCCTCAATTCCAGCAGTGGCTTGTGACCACAGATTTTAGTGGGGCCGGATGACATTAATAACAACATAGCCTCAAACATAATGAAGTTGAGACGCTATCACACATGACTAATACTATAGACTATTATCTAGTGAATCTAGCCTTCGCGCACACAAACAAGTATTTTACATGTATTTCTGACGTACTTGTGATATTATCCACTCCATAATTCCCCTTTCCCTCTCCCAATCTTTGCAATATACACTCACTAAGCACTTTATTAGGAACACTATACTAATACTGGGTCGGGCTTCCCATTGCTCCCAAAACAGACTCAGTTCACCATGGCATGGATGTTGGAAACATTGCTTTGAGATTCTGGTCCATGTTGACATGATTGCATGATTGCAAAAAAATCACACAATTCCTGCTGATTTTTCAGGTGCAATTTCATGCTGCAAATCTCCCATTCTACCACATCCCAAAGATGTTCTACTGGATTCAGTTCCGGTGACTGTGAAGGCCACTGAAGGACATTGAACTCATTGTCATGTTCATGAACCCAGTTTGAGATGACTTTTGCTTTGTGACATGGCGCATTATCATGCTGGAAGTAGCTACTAGAAGATGGGTAAATAGTGTCCATGAAGGGATGCACATGGTCAGCAACAATACTCAAATAGGCTGTGGCATTCAAGCGATGATTGATTGGTATTAACGAGCCCAAAGTTAGTTCAAGCAATGATTGATTAATATTAACGGGCTCACCTCCACCAGCCTGGACTGTTGACACAAGGCAGGCTGGGTCCATGGATTCATGCCACAATTCACAATTGGTTGATTAGATAATTGCATGAATGAGTTGGTGTACAGGTGTTACTAATACAGTGTTCACTGAGTGTGTCTTCTCTGTTGCAGAAATTTATTAGATTAAAGTAAAATTATTTACTAAAAAAAAAAAAAAAGATCTTAGTGACTGCTGAGGACTGTTAAACTAGCCCTATCTGTCAACTCCATTAACTGTCCTGTTGTCCGCTCCTCCCCCAACCATGGACAACGTGATTCCTGCCCCAATGGGGCCTTTAGTAACCTTTGTTGCAGTTCCCATTTTTGACCACTAGGTGCAATAATAAGTCTTTGGAAGCTAAGTAGGGCAGTTTCCCCCCATGCACTGCCCCATGATCACGCAACATCGAGAAAGGTGAAAAAAAAAAACCCAAACAAACAAAAAAAGGAACATCAGATTATATGTGTCAAATAGCAAATTTTTTAAAATAAATGGTCAGTCAAAAGAGGTAATAAGTATTTAAATGGAATTTAAAATGTATGGAATTGTGAGTGAGATTAATATTTGTTAAATGACTGATATAAAATATATAAACATAATCACCTGCCCCTATGCCCCTGTCTTTCACAGGTGTAGAGAAAGCACAGCTGATATCTTCAAAAGAATGAAGATTGCAGTGAAAAGAGTACTTGAAAACTGTTCTCTTCATTTTATGTACATCTTAATTCTAATATTTGACTTTATAACTCTATAATAGCAATAACTACATATCTAACTATACAAAAAAATCATGAAAATATACTAAAAAGCAATATAATTCCTTAGAGGACCTTTAAGACCTGACTTATTAAAAAAGAGTTAATGTTAGAAATTTGTTATTTAAACAACACTGGATATATGTGACAAGTTTTGCATCACAATATTGCTTAAATGTACAAAAATGCAGCTAAAAATTTTTATGTTTTGACTTTGATGGTCACACTATGTGGCTCACTCTCACAGAATTGGTAGAAAAAACCCTACATTTACAAGGTCTCAATTTATATTTTCAATATATACACACACTGTCCACTTTATTAGGAACACCTCTACACCTGCACGTTCATGCAGTTATCTAATCAGCCAATCATGCAAACAATCATGCAGATACAGGTCAAGAGCTTCAGTTCATTTTCACACCAAACATCAGAATGTGAAAAAGTGTAATCTATGTGACTTTGATCATGGTTGTTGGTACCAGATGGGCTGGTTTGAGTATTTCAGAAACTGCTGATCTCCTGGGAGTGTTTCACACACAACAATCTCGAGAGTTTACGCGGAATGGCGCGAAACACAAAAAACATCCTGTGTGTGACGGTTCTGTGGGTGGAAACACCTTGTTGATAAGAGAGGTCAGAGGAAAATGGCCAGATTTGTTCAAGCTGGTAGACCTAAAGTTTTATTTAGTACTATCAACAAGGTTTCAAATTCTATTACTACGACATTTCCAGATGCGTCTCCTGCAGTTTGCAATGATTTTTTAGAGTTTTTTTATTACTAAGATTCAAAATATTCGCTCTAACATTTTAAATTCTGGAATTGTCTCTTTTGTCGACTACTGTAATTTAGCTACTTTAACTAGCTTCGAGCCTGTGTCTCTATCCTATCTAATAGATATTATCTGTCATATGAAACCTACATCTTGTTCATTGGATCCTATTCCCTCATTTTTTATTGTGGAAGTATTGGACACTATTGGCCCGTGTATCCAGTCTATAATTAATAGTAGTCTTACCAGTAGCTATGTCCCATCACGTTTTAAATGTGCAGTGATACAGCCTGTGCTTAAAAAGGCTACTTTAGATCCACTGGTTTTAACTAATTATCGTCCTATTTCTAAGCTTCCCTTTCTTTCGAAGGTGCTGGAGAAGGTTGTTTTTCATCAACTATCTTCCTTTTTAAAGAATAATGACATATTAGATAGGTTTCAGTCTGGGTTCAGAGCTCAGTACAGCACAGAATCTGCTCTTTTGAAAGTGTTAAATGACCTGTTATTGGCTGTTGATTCTGGAAAATGTGTCGTTTTGGTTCTCTTGGATCTAAGTGCAGCCTTCGACACCATCGATCACTCTATTTTGCTGAAACGTCTTGAGCAGTATGTCGGCATTAGGGGAACAGCTTTAAACTGGTTTGCATCCTATTTTAAGGGGAGAAAGTTTTCTGTAGAAATTGACAACTTTACTTCCTCCTCTGCTGCATATACATGCGGTGTCCCACAGGGGTCCGTTTTAGGCCCTGTTCTGTTTTCCCTCCATCTCCTTCCATTAGCTAATATTTTTCGTACGCATCAGATTTCGTATCATTGTTATGCAGATGACATACAGTTTTATCTCCCAGTTAAGTCTGACAAGAATACATCTCTCCAGCCATTACTTGTTTGAGTGAAGTTAAAAGTTGGATGGCGGATAACTTCCTTCAATTAAATGAGTCTAAGACTGAAGCGTTAGTTTTTGGACGTCCGGATTTTGCCCACATCCTCTCAAAGACCTTGGCTCCTACAACTAACAGTGTAGGTACTTATGCAAGAAATTTGGGAGTCATTTTTGACCCGGCACTTAAATTTGACAAACAAATAAACTCAGCTGTCAAATCAGCATTTTTTCAGCTTAGGATGATCGCCAAAATTAAATCTTTTCTCTCGTTAAGGGACTTAAAAACCGTTATCCACGCATTCATCTCATCTAGACTGGACTATTATAATTCACTGTATTTAGGGGTCACTCAATTTTGTCTGTCTTGCCTTCAGTTGGTCCAAAAGTCTGCGGCCAGACTTTTAACATGGACTAGGAAGAGAGAAAATATTACTCCTGTTTTGGCTGGTTTGCACTGGCTCCCCATTGAATATAGAATCCAGTTCAAGGTATTACTGTTTGTTTATACGTCCCTGTCATCAAACACTCTGTTTTTCTCAACTGTTGTTGTCTGTACCTAAGACACGCTTAAAAGTTAAGGGGGATCGGGCATTTTTGGTGGCAGCACCTCAGCTGTGGAATAACTTGCCTTTTTGCTTGAGATCGGCCACTTCTATTCATGATTTTAAATCTTTACTTAAGACATATCTTTTTAAAACGGCCTATGGGCTGGAGTAACTGCTGTATACAGTTTTATTGCGTGTATATGTAGTGTTGTGTACAGTTGAGGTCAAAAGTTTACATACCCCTTTCAGAATCTGGAAAATGTTTATTATTTTGCCAAAATAAAAAAGAGGGATCATACAAAATGCATGTTATTGTTTATTTAGTGCTGACCTGAATAAGATATTTACACAGATGCTCCAGAAGGAAAAACCATGCATTAAGAGCCGGGGGGGGGGGGGGTGAAAACTTTTTGAAGTTGAAGATCAGGGTAAATTTAACTTATTTTGTCTTCTGGGAAACATGTAACTATCTTCTGTAGCCTCTGAAGGGCAGTACTAAATGAAAAAATATGATATTTAGGCAAAATAAGAAAAATGTACACATCTCCATTCTGTTCAATAGTTTTCACCCCCCGGCTCTTAATGCACGGTTTTTCCTTCTGGAGCATCAGTGAGCGTTTGAACCTTCTGTAATAGTTGCATATGAGTCCCTCAGTTGTCCTCAGTGTGAAAAGATGGATCTCAAAATCATACAGTCATTGTTGGAAAGGGTTCAAATACACAAAAAATGCTGGAAAACCAAAGAATTTGTGGGACCTGAAGGATTTTTCTGAAGAACAGCAGGCAGTTTAACTGTTCAGGACAAACAAGGGCCTCATGAACAACTATTAGTAAACAAAAAACACAGCTGTGGATCATTCAGGTAACAACACAGTATTAAGAATCAAGGGGATGTAAACTTTTGAACGGGGTCATTTTTATAAATTCAACTATTATTTTCTCTTGTGGACTATATGTAAACATCTTTTATGTGAAATATCTTATTCAGGTCAGCACTAAATAAACAATAACATGCATTTTGTATGATCCTCTTATTTTGGCAAAATAATAAACATTTTGCAGATTCTGAAAGGGGGATGTAAACTTTTGACCTCAGCTGTATTACTTGTGTTTCCTTTTATTTTCTTTGTGTTATTGCTATTAGTTTAACTCTATTTCTCTGTGCAGCACTTTGGTCGGCTCTGTCGTTATTAAACGTGCTATATAAATAAATTAAACTGAAACTGAAGCTGCCAGGAGGGATATAATAACTCAAATAATTACTCTTTACAACGTTGGGGAGCAGAAAAGCATATCAGCATGCACAAAAAAGGCCGGTTTGAGTATTTCTGTAACTGCTCCTGGGATTTTCATGTACAATGGTTTCTAGAGTTTACTCAGAATGGTGCAATAAAGAAAAAACATCCAGTGAGCGGCGGTTCTGCAAACAGAAATGCCTTCTTGATGAGAGAGGCCAACAGAGAATGGCCAGACTGGAGCTGACAGAAAGGTTACAGTAACTCATAACCACTCTGTACAACTGTGGTGAGCAGAAAAGCATCTCAGAATGCACAACCCATCGAACCTTGAGGCGGATGGGCTACAACAGCAGAAGATCATGTGGGGTTCCACTTCTGTCAGCCAAGAACAGAAAGCTGAGGCTGCAGTGGGCACAGGCTCACCAGAACTGGACAGCTGAAGATTAGAAAAATGTAGCCTGGTCTGATGAATCTCGATTTCTGCTGAGGTACACAGATGGTAGGGTCAGAATTTAGTAAAACAGCATGAATCCATGAACCCAACATGGCTATGAAGTACAGAACCATTTATATTGTAAGATACACTCAATGATACACTCACCCATTTATTAGGAACACCTGTACGCCAACTCATTCATGCAATTATCTAATCAGCCAGTCGTGAATTGTGGCAAAAATCCATGGACCCAACCTGCCTTGTGTCAACAGTCCAGGCTGGTGGAGGGGGGAATGTTTTCTTGGCACAGTTTGGGCTCATTAATACCAATCAATCATCGCTTGAATGCCACAGCCAATCTGAGTATTGTTGCTGACCATGTGCATCCCTTCATGGACACTATTTACCCATCTTCTAGTAGCTACTTCCAGCATGATAATGCACCACGTCACAAAGCAAAAGTCATCTCAAACTGGATTCAAGAATATGACAATGAGTTCAGTGTTCTTCAGTTGCCTTCCCAGTCACTGGATCTGAATCCAGTAGAACACCTTTGGGATTTGGTAGAGCAGGAGATTCACAGCATGAAATTGCACCTGAAAAATCTGCAAGATTTGCCTGATACAATAATTTCAACATGGACCAGAATCTCAAAGCAATATTTCCAACATCTTATGGAATCCATGCCATGAAGAACTGAGGCTGTTTTTGAGAGCAAAGGGAGGCCAGTATTAGTATAGTGTTCCTAATAAAGTGCTCCATGAGTGTAGATGTGCTACAGTGTGCTTTTTATAGGAATACTTTTGAACAAGCTAATAAACTAGTACGTACATGTATATTCTGAAAAGATGTGTGCCTTATGAGTATGAATGTATGTATTTTGACATTTTTCAAAAAAAGTACTCTAAATATTTGTGTTCCAATTTAAACCCAAAGTGGACATGGCCTAAACTGGAATGGGTTTTTGTTTTTAATTACATTTGAACCACTATGCCCTTGGAAACACTGGAAAAAACACAGTAAAAACAGCAGTGGAAATGCCAGCAGTGTCAACAGGGTCTGTGAATTCTGGCTCGGACAGTCCCTCAGCTACATCAGCTACATCACCCAAGCTCATAATAGTTCTCAACTAGAGATGAACATAGCATACTGTTTATAATCCCACTCACGCAGTTATTATTTTGTTTGTACCTTCCCACAATATTTTCTAATGAATTTAGTTCTATTTATAAATACAAGCACACTAATAGCCTAATTTAAACTGCTGTGACCCTGACCAGACAGTTACTAAAGATGACAGAAGGGACACTGTAAATCCATGTTAATGAGTGTGGTCTATTTTACTTCACATCTGACCATTCACTCCCACATGAAACCTCTCGCTCGCATGACTTTTTTGTTGCTTCCCACTGAATCCCTGTCCTGATGCACATACTGTACCTAGTCTTGCTCCTCTTCAGAACATTCCCACTTCTGTCCTCTTTTCTTCCCCTCAGAAAAGACAGGAAATTACCCCTATGTAATTAGCTTTAATATTATGCCACTTCAACATCTGTTAATTACTTGAGTATTACTATTACTTCACATACAAGACTCAGAAGCAGTATAGGTTCAGAAAGCATTCAATAATTTATGCCTTAAAAACTTCCAAGCATACCTTATACAAATTAGCAGCGAATAACTCCTTTACTCGGGCTAAAATAGAGTTACAATGCTGTGCAAAACAAAGAATGTAATATGATATGTTTACTTTGGACCAAGTCAGATCAGTGTTAGTTAGCCAGTGCTTGTGATGAGTTTTTGTGGGAAAAAAAAAACAAAAAAACACAGTGATAGCATTCACTATTCATACACACACCCACACAACTTCATCTGACTCACATCCTGCTCAAGCACAGAGCACAGACCACTCCAAGCCTGTCATTATGTAATGACACTTTAACAAACATCTTACAAACATTTGGACTTGATCAGTATAATCTGCACATGGCTGTTAGTGAGGGAGAGCCAATTTTAATCATAATGCTTGAAGTGACATTCAGTTAACTTCAATTTTTCAACTGTAAACAGCAGTTTCAATGTCAGGTCAGTGGAAAACCACTTTCTATGATTAGCTCCCATTTGTCATTGGACATCCTTCCTGAAGCAGCTCTGCATGCTGGGAATTTCCTACAGGCCTGACCTAGTGCAGCAAATCCAAACAACATGACAGCATTTATCATTCACAAACTACAAACTACAAGTGAAACAAAAAATCCCCCAAAAAACCTAGAATACAGGGACGAAACTGAACACTAGAAGGAAGTGAAATGTGGTAATTCTTAAACTCGGCCAGGGGCATTGATGTTTCCTTTTAACTGAAATCTTTTTAAAATTCCTTTCAGAGAGTGACATTCATATGAGTCATACTATGACTGCAGATCTTTAGTTACAGCAAAGTTACAATCACACAAAGTACACACAGCACACAAAAACACTATATGGCCAAAAATATGTGGACACCTAACCATCACAATCATACGTGATCGCTGAATATCGCATTTCAGAGTTTGTCCCCCTTTTGCTGGTATAATAACCTCCACTCTTCTGGGAAGGCTTTCCACTAGATTTTGGAGCGTGACTGTGGGAATGTGTGACATTCAGCCACATGAGCATTAGTGAGGTCAGGCACTGATGTTGGGTGAGGAGGTCTGGGATGCAGTCAGTATACCAATTCATCCCAAAGGTGTTCAGTGGGGTTGAGGTCAGGGCTCTGTGCAGGTTATTCAAGTTCTTCCACATCTAACCTTAGCAAACCATGTCTTCATGAACCTCGCTTTGTACACAGGAGTTCTGTCATGCTGGAACATGTCTGAGCCTGTTCGTTCCAGTGGACTTACCTGCTTTGGGCAATACTGAGCAAAATTTCCTGTTTGCCTGAGCACAGTACTGTTAGTGATCCAAATATAAAGCATTATTAAGGTTTCGGGAAGAAAAAATGGACTGCAAAGTCCGTGACAGGGTCATGTCAAGATCAAGAATCGTCTCCGCTTCACTGTTCAGCAAAAACGACCCCGTAATATTAGTGCTGAAGTTAACAACATGTCTTACAAATATAATCTTGAGCAGCTAAACAAGAGCAATATACTGTGCCTAACATTTTGACATTTCACAAAATGTACACAAAATGTAATCATTTGAGGCTTATTATAAGGCCAGGTGTAACGAAGAGTTGTACAAAACATAATTATGAATTTTCATCTCAGTGGTCCAAGATTTTATTTTGTCCTGTAGCATTTATATTTTTCTGGCACCACTGCTTCTGCTAAAAAACTTAATTTACAGACCTGACATTTTAATTTACAGACCTGAATGTACAGTTTTTTTTTGTTTGTTTTAAAAAATAATTACACAAATTTTTACATCTGATATATTTTGATTTATATTTTGCAAACTTTGAAAATTAATATTTCAAAACAGCAAAAATGCTTGAATAAGGAATGCCTAATTCAAAACATTTTAAAAAGCATGGTGTCACTTTTGACAGGAAGTACTATATATATATATAAAGAGTATAACAGGGAAATCTGAGATAAACTACTTCCTGAAACTTATCACAAATAACCATTTAAAGCCTTTCACTGATGGCCCACACAACTCAATCACAAGATCAAGAGAGTAAACATTATGTAGAAACCTGCGTTGAACTTTCGGTATCTGAGTTTGCACGTACCTCTCGGAGGCGAAGCTGAAAACTCTTTCCTTCACGGTAGCAGTTATAGGTTTTCAAAAGGGACAACAGCTCTGACCTTAAATGAGGATAAAAAAAATGAAGGGGTCTGAATTTTGGACAGCACATTGGAGATGCTCAAAATGAAGAGCTGAACTCAGAGTTGAACTCACTTTGAGATGACTTTCTCTTCATTCACTCTGACAAAGGGGATTTGAGCAGGATTCATGATAGGAAATTTCCGTTATCCTCTCAGCTAGAAAAAGTGAGAGAAAGAGAGATCATTTAAGCTAAGCATAGAAAACACAAAGACCACAAGGTTTCACTCTTTTGTTAAAACACTGCCATGATGTTTCATTCAGTGCATTCAGGAGCTGGATCAAGTGAAAGTACATACCAGAGATTGGGGGGGTGTCACATGACCACGCTTGGATTTTACGCCGTTAGTCATGTCAACACGAAAGCTTGCACTGGCATGTCTTGAAATTTCGTTTTCCAGGAGTTTTTTTTAGCTCATCTACAAGATTACTTATCCAAATACAAAAAGGTCTAGATTACAGTTGCAGTGATTGGGTCACAAACCTGTCTTCAAGCCCAACATTGTTAATACAGATGTAAAGATGTAAAGAACACACACAAAAACAAACAGATCAACAGATTTCACTTGAAACACACATGCATCTTGCTTAGTAAACAAGACACCAAATGGAGCAGACAGACTGAACTCAGTAATAAAAAATGTTTTATGTTGTTCAGCACAGAATTCACGTGAAGGTAAGATACAAAACGGGGCCATGCTCTGATCACAGCAACAAAGGAGGTCAAACAAGCAATACATAAACACTGATAATTCAACTCGAAACAGTAAACACATGGTATAACGCTGCCTTACAAAATGAGAGCACCCGAGAACTCCTGCTTGGAGAGCGAATTATACTTAATGGTTAGGGTGGGTGTGAGCATTTAATTTTGAAATACTGAATACATTAGCTGAGCTGCATTTTTCTTTAACATTTAAAAGGAAGCTATTTGTGTTTCATTGTTTTGGTGTTTATTGCACTTCTGCAGCTGAGGAATGGCAGTGACAGAAAAATATTTGTGACTCGGGAAGTCATAATCAGGCTCATACGGAAGTCCAGAAAGGCCATGCATTATGCCTTTTTTTGTGATCTCAAGATAACAAATGTTGTTTTCTCAAGATCACAACTTCTTTTTTTCATACATTGAAATGCATTATTAGGCATACATACTATATGTCAGGGAGCTCCTTAAGAGAAAGTAGCTGGTACAGAATTACAGCCTTACAGCCTTGAGGTAATAGAATTGATACTTAGCCCATGCAACTGTGTGGCGTTCGACTATATTTTTCCCCAAATTACCCATTCCATTGTAAAGTACAACCAACCAAACTTCCATCCATCCATCCATTCATCTGTTTGCCAGTGCTAGATCATGTTCAAATTAGCGTCAGTCCCTTGAGAAGGCGACTCAGAAATCTGCAACTAATACTGTACTGAACAGTATAGTGGTGGTTAAACAAGTTTGTCATTTTTCCTGGATGACTATCTTGCCTTTGCATATTTGGCAAAAGACTGCTGTTTACACCGTGTCAGTTGTGTAAAATCCAGCAGTTCCATATAACTGATGTTGAATTTTTTAGGCACCAACTCCTCCATGTTGTCAGCCATGCTGCTACTGTATGTTGCCAAACATAACGAGGAGGAAACATAAGCCTACTCTTGCTTATTACTGGATTGTTTGTGTGTCTGTCAGGGAGAACGCGAGCCGGATTAGTGAATAGAGTAAAGTCCAGTTCATAAAACAACAGCGGATGCCATGCCCAAGGGTTTTCAGTGCAACTGACAAAATGCGTTTAGCATAACGATACACATGATCTCTCTGTACAGACCTTTTAATTGTTCATGATCTAAAATCGCCACACAGCTCAGACCTCTACAAAACTGCTAATGTTATAGCCTCAGATTACATTTCATTCAAGACGCTAATTTTTTGGTATAGTAGTATAATATGTGTAGCTCAATTAGGCTGGTAAAGTTTTGCCTGTTTAGCTTTGGCATGTTAACATTAATGATTATGAATGTCGATATGATTTAGTAGAGTTTAGATAAAGACGTCTAGATGCATTTAAATCCACGAATTTCAAGTAACATGAGCTTTTATTTAAAATAAATTCCTGATCAAATTCTTTACTTGTAATGTAAATGAACTGCTGTTGTGACAGGGAACAATCATTAGATTAACTCGAGTACAGAATGTCAGAAGAGAAACAGGATGTTCAATGTTAAGTTTGTCCATAATAATAAAGTTCTGTCTTGTATTATATTATTGTAAAAAAAAAAAAAAGTCAAATATTTGTTTCAGCCATTCTCATTTATAAACCACATTTAAGCAGATTAAGTGATTATTTGCTAATTAATTTTTTATAAATAATTGATAATTAAAATATTGGGGTTTTTTTCAGCTCTAAACTAGATGTGATTCATATTTTCTCATAACCTAGTCATAAGCCTCTTTGAGAAACTGAGCTCATTATTCTCTTTTTCAAGGCTTCCTAAAGAAATCCCATTTCTTATAAATCCCTGTCGTTTATCTGAGCACTGAAGGACTTTCCAGGGAGTGGCAAACGCTGGGAAACCCCATTCACAGCGTTTAAAAACAGCGCAGAGCAAAACACTGGCAGTGTTACAATGAAGTCCTCACTACACACTCTCCCTGCTCTTCTGGCTCTGGGAATCTGCATCCACTTCACAGGTGAGTTATAAAGAATCACGGATCACAGAGATACTACAGGCTTTTTGAAACTTAGATTGTATTAAGAAAAAGTCTTTTGGGATATATTGTCAATATATTAATTAATTACAAAATGGTATTCAGGTTGATATTCATTATATTGATGAAGCTATTGCATAAAAGACGAAATCTTTAAGAAATGTAATTATGGCATGTTTCTTTAATGCAGTTCAGAGTGCAGACAGTCAGTATGTTCCGAACCGCTGTGCCTGTCTAAAATCCAGGAACGGAGTCCAGGGACCATTTTCAGATTTCTCAGTCACCTTAAAAAGACCTGGCTGTATGAAAGACGAGATCATGTGAGTAACACACCTAGGATTAGTCCAAACGCTGCTCAGTTTACCCAATTAGCACGCCTCTGAGTCCTAAAATTCTAAAATCTGTGTTTGTAAATGCAGAGTGATACTGAAGGAGGAAAACCGAAAGGTGTGTCTAAGCCCTCATGGACCTCAAGGCAAAAGACTATTGAAATGCTGGCACAGGTAAGAGAACAGCAATTAAATACTGCGCATTGCATAAGTATTCACCCGCCCTGAACTTTTCTACATTTTGTAAGGTTTGTGCAACACTAAAAAATGTGGAAAAGTTCAAGAGGTTATTCTTATGCAAGGATATTTTGTAATTTACATTCCCTTTTATTTAAAGTGAGTCATTGCTTCGATTTCTTTTAAAGAAAACAGGAGGAAGGCAACAATGGGAAGACATGCATGGGAAGACTCAGACCACGGCGACAGAGAAAGCAGCGTACCAAATCCAAGATGATCAAAAGATAATCAGTGCAGCACGATGGCAGCTAATGTCATCCCGAAAACACACTACTGAAGTACACTCCAAATACTTCAACAGCCTTCAACAGCTTCAGTAGCTTTTATGAGCTACATGTAGCAGTGTGATTGTTTTACAACCTTTATGTACAGGGCTGGCCCCAGTCGTAACTAGTTAAAATATAGCAAAGAGGTCATGTTTCAATCACATACTATCACTGCCAGTTTTAGTAGGATTTATGAGAGAAGTGGAATATATTTTGCACACTGTTTGTACATTTTTTTAAATCTAATTTTTGTATGTATATAGATTTTTTATATTAAATTAAAAAAAAAAAAAAACAACAAACAAGTAAAAGAGCCACGTTTCATTTTTCTAACTTCATTATTATTGCATGCATATCACAATAAATAGTCAACAGTGAGTGTGGACCTGGTTATAATGTTATAATCTTCAAGTCAGAAAGCTTAGACTTTAACCATCGTTTGGTAATTCATTCATTTATTAATCTCCAGTTACAGCTTTATCAGTGCACCTGGATGGGACTCTAGTTTATTGCAGACCATCACTCACATCTTCACACATACCGGATATTTGCAGTAATCAATCTACCTATTGACATGATTTTGGGAAGACAAACAATTAGAAAACCACACAGACAGGAAGAAAACATGCAAAAAAACTGCTTATACATTAACCAGACGCTGTCTCTACAGTTCTATTTTCCATGACATAGTAATTTTGCAATAATTTTACTGCATTTGTTATTGCTGCCTGTTGTTTTGAAAAGTGACATGAAAAAAATTCTTTTATATCTAATTGCAGGTGACACACCAAGATATACTGTATATAGCAGAGTATAAAACTGATTTAGTTACTTTAAAGTGAATCCTCTTTATTCTTGCCGCTTCTGTTTTGGCCAGACAATGACGCCCTTCTCAAGAATGACTGCCTCTGATGGGTTAATATTTAACAAGCTAACAGTGAATTCATGTTTAAAGATCTCAAGAGCTTTTAGCGAATACTAGAAATCATGTGACATAGTTCTAAATATGGGCAGGCAGAAAGAAAAGGGGGGATGGCGAAGAGAGGCATACCTCTTCCAGCAAACACATGCACAGATTCCTTTCACTGCAACTGCAGCTAACATGGCCTTCAGGAGTGTGCAAGGGACTTTAACCCCACTGCTACTTATCTTTTGCTTAAACATCCTCACAGGTACAGTCCTCTCTGTGTACTGCTATAAACACTTCACGTATATGCAGAAGTTTGGTTAATCCTTGTTTTTCCTCTTTTTGTTTCTAGATGAGAAGACAGAAGCAGTAAACATTCGGGAGAAATGTTTGTGCATCAGAGAGACTGATACTGTATTATGGAGACGCATGATGGACTTCAACGTGATTGATTCAGGGCCTCATTGCAATAAAGTTCAGATCATGTAAGTACGCCCCATTGTTAAAAAGATGCCACGTTACAAATGTGTGTGCTCTAGAATAAGGATGAATTTTGCTTTCACACTGAAAGCACATTTTCTCTAACTGCACATAAAAGCCTGCGCAAGCTGTGTAATGATAACGCGCCACTTTTTAATAACCTACATTAGTGTGAGCAGCATGGGCTTTCAGATGCATTAATAGGCATAATATTTTTGTAAAGCAATGATTCCCAATTTCAGGTCCACCTGCTCTAAATATTATTTTCTGTTTTTAAATTTATTTTTAATTTTAAATTTTTTTTTTTTGGCTGTTGCATGCCTGAATCAATTCAAGGATTTGATTACTATCTTAGAATAGTCAGCTATACTAGATGTACTATCAAAACATAGATGGATCAATGCATGAACTGGAACCCTTTTGTTTGTGGCCTCCCACTTAGGCTGCTATGCTTAAAAGTAGTCTTTACTCAAACCCCTTTGACATATCTACATGCCTAATTTACCCTCAATGCCTGCCAATGGCCTGTTTGTGGGAAAGAGCTTATCATCAGGTTTCCTTTACCCTCAAGCTGATTTTCGCAATTCTTTCACTAAAGAGCTGTTGAGACACGAATTGGCAAAATATACACTTCCAGACAGTTCAGTTGAATTTAGAACATGTTTGGTCTTTGCCAAATCCTTTGGTCTAAATCTACAAATTGACTGGGCTGTAATTGTAACAAACACTATGAAATCTGTGACACAATGCATGCTACAGCTGTCATCAACAAAACTACTGAGAAGAATCAAAAACCAGAGAGTAAACAACAGCCTCTTTACTTTTGGCGTTGAGGGAAATAATTTCCTACTGCAGCTGGCTTGTAGAAGTGTTTATAAAAACTTCCTGATCTCAATCCTAGCATCTACATGGGGAGTAAATCTGTTTGTCTGGCTCCGAATTCCAAACAAGGGAAGATGCTGCAGAAATGCTGGAAGCGGTATGTAACAGTCTCAAACTGTATGAAGACATTTCTCTAAACAAGTATATTTTCAACTGATTTCACCATGAATATAAATAAAGTGGTCAAAGCGCTCATCACATATGTGAAAATATGTAATTATTGTCTATCTTACATTACTAAAATTTTACACAAGCAAGCATACTGTTTAGGTCATGAAGCACATATAAAATGGCAGTGAAATGTTCAGGCATGTCCTATATTGGCACATTTAGACATCACACAGTCAGGGAGGCACAAATGAGAGGGAGACAGAGACATAATATGTATTGTAAGTGTTTATATAAATTTTTCTGTAGAAATCGCACATTTCCCCATTACATATAAGGAGACGTCTTTCAGTATAAGTGTAATGATACTAATCTTGTCATAAGCAGAGAGAAACCTAATAAACTAAAAAACACTGTCACCTAGTGTTAGAGTTAAAAAACTGCATGCACCTGTTTCTCAAAACCTGTCGGATGAAGCCCTGTGCCAGGGGTCTTCAACTGGATTCACAAAGTGTTCAGCATGACTGCAGGTTTTTAATCCAACCAAGCAGAAGCAAAACCTGGATCCACTGATCTGGTCAGTCTTCCAACTACTATTAGCTGACAATTCTATTTTACTGGAATGAAAACCTGGAGCACTTTGCAGATAAGATTGAATTCAAGTCAGTGTTATTGTCTCTATAAGACTTGTACATAAAAATAAATACACAGGACAATAAGTACACAGAACAGTGCATGCTAACTAGACAGCACAACAGAACAACTTTGGATGGACTACATGGCATGGCTGAAAAAGGTCTGAACATAACCGTGCAGTTTCACAGTTACAGCAGCATTTAATCAGAAACCAGTGCAAACGATTGTCTGCAAACTGTAGACTCGATACTGCACTATCAAGCAATTTAAGTGGAAAAACTTCTGGATGGAGAAACGTGCAACAGCGAAGTTACTGCAAAAGTGTCCCAAAGCAAAGAAATACAGCATTATCTCTAAGAGCACAATACAGTTAATTGGGAATGTTCATTAACTGGATAAAAAATCATCTCTAAATGATAAGCACAAAGATTTACTAATGCCATGTGCCTACCACAACAAAATGTATGAAGACTGTAACTGACTTCCTGCTTACTACAGGATGCTGCTTGTGTTGTAGAAGGTACTACTTGTGTGATTTTGCACAGACTGACCCTCAGCAGTGCTTGAATTAGAGTAATGTTACCTAACCTGTAACAAATACCATGGTCAGGACCATGCAAGACACCAGGGCTTAATAATTTCAGCTCTTCTGTTGCTCTTATCAGACCGAACACTGATAATGAACTCATTTAACCTTTTGATTTCTGTAGGATTAACTTCAATGAAAGGAAGAAGAAGGGTTGCATGAAGCCAGAAAAAGTCAAACAGAGACCAAAAAAGCCAAAAACACCGTAACCTTGATCAAATACGCAGTTCTTTGTCTGCTGTCCCTTTGTATAATGCTTTATTTTTGTATCATTTTTCTTATACTGCTTTGTAAAACCTGTTTTGTATTCATTTTACACCATTAAAACAATATGCTTAAAGATGTAACCTGACAATGGAGTGAAAATGGTCAGAAGAATCAGAAGCAGAAGAAAAACAACAGAACTATTTCAGCCTGAGTTATATCACTTTATGGATTATTTATTTACGGAATAACTTATAAAATGCTATTTTAATGGAACCGAATATTCTGATGACCCCACCTCTGTCTATGGCCATAAATGATTAAATCAGTCAGTCTGATCTTGAGAAGAGACAACAAATGGCTGCCATATAAAATATGTACAAACCTGTCTGTACCTGACAAAAGGAAATTTCAGTGAACAGCAGAATGAATTAACCCAAATTCAAAGATGGTATTTCACTTTAAATCTGAGTTCAACTGCATTTCTAAACTAATTACTGTTATCTAAAAGCTGTGTCAGGAGGCACACTGGGACAGCGGGTACTGTTACCGCCTCACAGCTCCAGAGTCCCAGGTTCGATCATGTTCTTCATGTGTGTGTGGGTTTCCTCTGGGTTCTCCCGTTTCCTGCCACTGTCCAAAAACATGCCTGTAGGTGGGTTGGCTATGTTAAATTGAGTGTGAATGAATACGTGTGTGTGTGTGTAAGGTGCACTGCGAGGAACTGGTATCCTATTCAGGGTGTATTCGTGTTCCCGGGATGGATTCAGGTTTCATCATAACCCTGACTAGGATGAATCATTCCTGAAGATGAAGGAATGCATGATATAGGATATGTGCACAGGTATGAGTCTGATCATGCAGCACAGTTCTCACACACAGCATACACCTTCATCAGACTTAGTCAGTGGAAAATGATGTGTAAAGAGAAGCTATTTTGCAGAAGTTCTGCAAAACAGATCAGCCACAAAAAGGGACTGTGTCGAGTTAATGTCCATACCAGGAAAATCCCTTCTGAAGTAACTGGTATGAAGGGAGCAAGGCCTGGTTACAGAGACACAATGCTACACCTACAGTCTAACTTCAATGTGCAGCAGTCTTCTGGCTGAATACTCGATCAGGATGATTCTAGATTTTGAACTCAGTTACCTGCAGAGGTATGAAACAGTGAAAATATCACACACCACCCAGTTTGTCTCCCACTTCAGCGACAGGATTTCACAATCAGAAAAACACTTCTGTCAGGCTATGAGCTTATTCGCGCTTTAAAAAACATACCTTACCATCTCATCGCACGTCGCCCCTTTTTCCACCGCCAACAAAGAAATCACGTTACGATAGGCAGGTTTTTCTGCTGTCTTTTCCTTCCAGTCTCTCTGTAGTCTACTTCAGCCTCCAAGATCAGGGAGACGCTTCGATTAAAATAACTTACAATGAGTAGCGGCTTTGCGAACCAATCAGAATGAAACATGTGACAAAGTTAGCCAATCAAATGCGCCCGAAGGCGGGGTCTTTTTGGTTACCACGGAAACGGCTAGATCAGGGATTTCCAATCCGCGGGACGCTGTTCCCTAATGGCGCATATTTTCCCTGCATTTTTTTAACTGTGAAAAAAAAGACTCAAAATACTATTATCTGACTAACTACCTAACTTTAAATATCATATATTTAATTATTTTTTTTTAAAATCTGATTTAAAAAAACGCAGTCTTTCAGTCAAATACAGGACCCGTTTAGTTAAGAGCTGATTATGCAGCTTCCCCTTCCCTAATCGATGTGGCCTTTGTGTGCGCGCACACACACACACACACACACACCACAGTAAGGAAACCTTTTGGCTATTTAACATTTAAAAAAGATATATAAAAATGGGTTCCAAATGTCTATATCTATATCTATCTATCTATCTATCTCTCTCTCTCTCTCTCTCTCTATATATATATATATATATATATATATATGTATATACATATACTGCAAAGGCAATTTTGCTGGTTTACGTCCACATAGTTAGAAGTGCCACTGCAAAGGGTTATCCCAACAGCAACACACATTTTATATGTATACATATATATATATATATATATATATACACACACACACACACACACACACACACACACATAAGGGTTAACCCTTTGTAGTGGCCCTTCCAACTATGTGGACATAAACCAGCAAATCAGCTGGTCATAAAAGTGTCATCATATTTTCCTCCCTTTAATTTGCCACCTGCTTGTGCATAACTGTATATATCTGTATATATCTTCTCTGGCTGTTCTGACTGCATTGGTGTTGAGCTTCCTGTTTTTGAGCCTTGTCTGAGAATACCAGCTAGAAACATGTGACACCACAAGAACTGATCAATTGTTTGAGGAAGCTGAAGCTTTGTGCTGCCAAGACACTTCCCCGACGGGAAGCCAGCTTTGTCAAAAAAGGATATGATTATTACAGTGAGAGCACTAAAGAAGGGACTTAATTTAAAATATGGGGGAAAAAAATCATAAACAAGAGCTTGTTGTTGCATCAGGAATTTATTTGCTCTTTCATTCTCCATTTAGAGAGCTTTAATATTAGCTTTAAAAGCTTTAACTGATTTATTATTAGAGACTATTAATGTTTGTTTTAAATAGCCAAATTGTACTCTAGGACTGTCCACTAACAAATGCTTATTTGTGGCTGCACAACATAGAAGCAGGTTTATTAGCTGAGATATTTACTTGGTCTTTGACCATGAAATTAGAATAATATACAATGATTTTATATATAATCACAATCGGCCAGAATTGAGAGAGAAATTTACCCTTTATTTTTTCCTTTAATCCTTTGTTGGCAGGGGGGTTTATGCCAGTGGAGGATGTCTGTGGAGGATAGACTGTGAACACACTGTTAACCCCAAGGGGATTGTAGCCATCCACTTGTGATGGAAAATAATCTTGTCTGGATCTGACTAGCATGAGGCAGGATGATGAATGGACACTTAGACCTGTATTGATTTTTGGAACCTCGATGTAGGTGATACTGTCTTAAGGCAAAGCTCCCCTAATGGACTGTTGTGTACAACCACAGGGGTGAGGAGTGAACTGCTTTAAACGAATATCAGCAAAAAAAAACAAAAACAAAAAAAAAAACAGATGCAGTAAGTGATATTTTGAACTCAAACATACAGTGATATTGTACAGTTTTCATTCATTTATTTCACCATTCATTCATTCATTCATTCATTCATTCATCACAGTAACCGTATTGTCCTCTTCAGGGTCACAGTGGATCTGGAGCCTATCTCATTAACACTGGGTGTGTGGAGGGAATACACGCTGGATGGGATGCCAGCTAGGGGCAATTTAGCATAGCCACCCACTAGCTTGTTTTTGGACAGTGGAAGGAAATGGGTGAACCCAGAGGAAACGGACATGGAGAGAACATGTAAGGAAACACCATACTGACAGTATCCTGAGCTCACAATCAAACCCTGGAGCTGTGAGGCAGAAACACTACCTGCTGCACCACCATGCGTTTTATTCAAACATCTTTTTTTCCCCAAACATTTTTAAGTAGTACAATTACTTATACAAAACAGTGGTTTAAATTTAGCAGCACCATTACCATTAATATTCTGTGATGTCTGCCCTGGAGAGAATAACAGCACTGAATCTCTTTCTTTAATGTCTAACAAGGCAGAAAACACAGGTTGAGGGATATTGGTCCACTCCTCCATGCAAAACATTTTAAGCTCCTTCTTTTGCCTTCTTCTTCAATTCAGACCACAGGTTTTCAATAGGGTTCAAATACAGATACTGATATGATCAATGGAAAACATTGATTTTGTGGCTCATTATCTTATTGAAAACTCCAAGTCTGAACCTCCTGACAGAAGTAACCTGGTATTTAGCAGAATTCATCAGTCACAAAAAACAGCCCTAAAGCATCAATGATCTTGTTGTTCTTTCGGCTGCTCTTATTGGGGGTCGCCACAGTGAATCACTGGTCCACGTGTTTGATATGGCACAGATTTTACACCGGAAGCCCTTCCTGATGCAACCCTCCCATTTTATCCGGGCTTGGAACCAGCACTGAGAGTACACTCCCAGTGGCTGGGTTTTTGCCCTGCCCGGGAATCAAACCCAGGCGGCGACGGTGACAGCGCGGGATCCTTAGCAGCTAGACTACCAGGGACTCCCCGTCAAAGCATCAACAATACACCACTATATTTTACAGTGGGGTATCAGATGCTTTTCCTTGTATGCAGTCTCCTTTTGTTGTCAAACGTGCTGATGGTATGCATGACCAGCAAGTAGTTCTAATAAGAACGAGAATCTGCCTTTATTTAAAATATTCCTAAACCTTTTCCTTAAGGGTGTCAACAATATTGACACTATTATTAAATAAACATTCTAATAGTTTAATTAAAGATTAAAATAAATAGTTTCTCCTATGGTTTGAGTGGGAAATTTGAATTATTGTGAGTAATATTTATTTCATTCCACAGGTTCTGCTCATTTTTATGAAGGATGACATAATTCTGGAGGCTACATTAGGTTTAATCATTTCAAAATACTTCAGAACTAGTCTTCTTTGCTTAAAACTTATTGTACATAATTTAAATATATAGAAGGACTGTTGATTAATATTGTGAACTGCTATTTTACTGTACCTGGCACCTCTGAAAACTCCAGTTCAATCTCCAGAGTCTCGACTGGCAGCTCTGAAATAGCAGTACACCTTATGTCCATTCAGGCTGTAGGTATTTCATAATAGAATGTATGTGAATGTATCTGCACATGAAAGCAAAATAACTGGACGTTCCTGGGATTTCACAGCAGATTCATCATCATGGAGTACTGATAAACTGATAAACGCTTTTGCAAATGAATGACTCTTATTGGAAAACAACCCTTTAATATTTACAGAGTGCCCTCCCCTTTCCTGCAGCTTCCACTCCCATTCTTATCATTGGTGCTTTATCTGAGGTGGTCTCCTCTGGATCCATGTCAAACTCCTCCATCTCTGTGTCATCTTCTTTAAAACTCTTTGTGAAGTGAATGTTTCTTTGGTCGGCTTTGCTCGGTGGATTGTAAATGCTCTGTGTGGAGTGATCTGGTCCGAGCATGGCCTGAGAGCAGTCAGATGAGTTGTTCAGTCTGCTGTTATTGGGTAGGAAAACGGATGTCTTCCTGGAGATTATGTGGAAGAAGGAAAATGTTTGCTCAGGTTCCTCTGACTCAGTGATGCACACACTTGAGTCACCAGAAGATTCCCTGGATTCTTTGGGAGGACTTGTCTTTTTCCTTTTGCTCAAAATAAAGTTTAACAGTCCTGTCAGCAGCAGCATAGTCCCTAAAAGAGTGATAAAGACTTCGATCTATTTCCACGATAGTGAATCAGCTATAATATGCTGTAATCATAAAGACTGTCCTGTGCTCATCCGAGGACTCATTCACAATAAGCTCATCCTGAACATCCTTACAGCACACTGAGTAATGTTTGACTTGTCTAAAATGGTATACTAAAAATGACATAATCCCACTATCTGGTGTTACTAAGAAGAGTATAGCTTCCCTTATGAGTCTTGTTCCTTAAAAGGTTTCTACCTCATGTCATCCTTGCTACTGTCACTTCTCGTGTGCTCATTAGAATCTAAATTTATAATCAGACTCCTATGAAGCTGCTTTCTGACAATACCTATTGTTTAAAGCACTATAGAAATAACACTGAATTGTAAAAAAAAAAAAAAAAAAAAAAAGAATCGACACTCTAAGTGCTGCAGTTTTAAATGGTTAGTAAACATGCACTGTGTAGTAAAATTATTTTTTTAATCATTTAAATAATTTTTATTTACTCAGGAAGTAAAATTGTCTGGTAGTTGTATGTCAAAATGACAGGATTTGTAGTATAATTTTGAGTACTTGGATATTATTATTTTCCTGAATACTTTGATTTACCTGTCTGATTGGAAAATCATTTTTAAGAATCACGACCACAAGTCTAATGGTTTTGACAGTGAACAAATATACACTGTACCTGGAATGACAGCATGCCAGACTAACACTGGATGCAAAAAACACATCATGGACATAACGGTGTAGTAGAGGAATTTTTGGAAGCCTCCAACATTAGCCATCTTTTTCCAAATGACAAAGAATTTAGAAGTAACTGGATATCTGCAATAAAATGAACATGACATTTCAGAGAAAGGTCAACAGCAATGAAGCATACAGAGCAATTAGAATATTATTATAGTAACAAAATACATAAGAGAACTTGTTTTTGCTACTGCCGTATGATTTGGAACTTACAGAAGCCACATCACCAAAAAAGCATCGATGAAATATGTCATTTCAAAAAGCATCAGTCCAGCTGAAGAGACCCTTTAGAAAGCAAGAACCAAAATCATTTTTTTAACCAACGTAGGGACATAAAGTCAGTTGTACAAAAGTAGCAAAGAGGAATATTTCAGGCTTAGACTTTATAACCTATAACTTATTCTCATTATCAAATCAGCAAATCATCATGTCTATGTTCGTTCAGGTCTAAACCTGACATGTTCCAGCAACCATTCATTGTGGTTTTGTAATTGTCATAAACATTTCTCCTGTCCATTCATGTAGAACCATCAGTTTTCAAGGCAAGCCCAGACAGATGAAATAATCAAAGTTTTATGGTATTCTATTTCAACTCAAAATATATGGCATGGTTATAAAACAAGGTGATGTAAAATAAGAGTGAGACTTACTGTATTTCATTTTTTAATAGGGACATGGTTAAAATGATAATCAGACAACAACAAAGTCTAGACTGGCTCTGAAGGTGTTTGCCACTAATTATATTATATTTCCCCCTGCTCCCTTAGCATACAATACAATATTAGATAGAAATGAACAACATAAACTGTTCTAGTCTAAGGCTGGTTTAGTGTTCTATCTTTTTATATGTGTTATAAGACAAGACTCCTAGCATATTCCACATCCTGAAGGCAAAATTAAATGCACTGAAAAACAAGTTGTTCAGAAATCCGAGCCAAACCCAACATACAATCATGCCTTGTTGCCAAAAGTGATTGTGGTAGGCAATAGTTGCCTCATGTAATGTCACCCATAAGAACACACACATCTATAAATAATCCATATACTATATTCATAGCCTCTGGAACTAGAATGTTAACAAATGAAAGGAAAACCCCAAACAGTGATGGGATCCAGTGGTTCTGATATGCTTTAGTGTCATTTTGGTGACATACATGGTCCACTTGTCCCCTCAGAGAGAGGATCATTGCAAATGAATATAAAGTTATTGGGCAATTCCAGTGTTATGGATGTGACCTTTGTGAACAATGCAGACAAATCTTATTCGTATTCGTTCACACATAGCAAATTCATAGTAATTTGTCAGTGTTATGGATGTGACATTAAATGATCAAAGTTTTGTGAAAGTCTACACATTTTCTACAAACTTGCAGAAAGCATCATAGGTGTAACAAGAAAGGCACTTGAATGAACACAAAAAGCATACATTTGAAAATATTTCTTGTTTTGGATATACATTAAGAAACAAACTGGCATTACGGATGTGACATTTTTGTCATCATGGATGTGAAATTTCTGAACCAGTACTCCATATATTTGATGTATCTCTATAATTCAAGCAGAAAATTTAAATATGGTGAAATACAAACATGGGTGAACATTTAACAGTTGTTTTCCTGTCCTCACAGCTTCATTTTTCCATGATAAGGTTGACATTTGTGTGGAAATGCCCTATTCTGACTGGTCTTTCGGTCTTATTATGAAACATTTCTATCCTGATGGGAGTGGTCTCTTCCAGGATGATGAAAGTAACGGGCACAAGGGCTCACTGAATTGTTTTGATAAGTAAATTATGTAAATCATATGCTTATGGACTTTCAAGTCAACAGAACTCAAACCAGCTGAGCATCTTTGGGAGATTTTGGAGCAACGCATTAGACAGTGCTCTCCACCACTATCAACAAAACACCAATTGGGGGAATATCTTTTAGAAGAATTGTGTTCATCTCTCCAGTACAGTGCCAGTGACTTGTAAAATCTATGCCAAGGTGCATTAATGCTGCTCTGGATTCTTGTAGTGACCCAACACCTTACTAAGATACTTTATGTTGCTTCTTCCTTTAATTGGTCACTTGCCTGGACATAAAAATATCCAATTGTTTATTCCAGTGTGGAAAGCTTTTTGTAAATCAGCAGTTTCTGCAGAATGTGTTTGTGCTGATTAAAGTAATGGGAATACTTACAGGAGGTAGACAGCCAGGCTGTAGAAGTCTGTCTGATGCAGTGTTTCCACTCCCACAGCACACAAGACTGAGATGACGAGATTGAGAGTCAGTGCTCACACAAACATTAATGTGGCTACTTCTTCATTTGCTGTTGTGTATATTTATGTATGTAGGACTGGCTAATACCTCTCACCTATACAGTAAATGTCAGCTTTAACACATTTTATTGTATAACAGTTTTAACAGACATTGTCACAAAGCAGCTTCAGAAATATTAATTCTGGATATAAATTTTAACTTTACAAATTTATCCCTAATGAGCAAGGCAGAGGTGGCAGTGGCAAGGAAAAACTCCCTGAGACAATATGAGGAAGAAATCTTGAACTTTCCTCATCTAAGTGATCCCGCATAGTGCAATTGTAAATAATTTCCCTTCTATAACTGAAGGCATATTGCCATAATTGCGATAAATAATGACTAGTATTCAGGACAATGCTACATATACCTCATAATACTAATAAAAAATTATTTTTAATTAAGATTACTGCTTATACATTGGCATTAATATGTGGGAAAATGTTTCTTATTACCACTAGATGTCAGAGTTGACACACAGTTTGAGAGTGTAACTTTTTCCCCCTGGTCCGTCTACTGTTAAATAATAATAATAATAATAATAATAATAATCGTCATCATCATCATCATCATCATCATTATTATTATTATTATTATTATTATTATTATTATTATCATTATTATTATTATTATTATTATCCCTGGAAAACTGGCTATGAAGTGTTAAAATACGCCCCTGATGGGATGCCAGTCAATCTCAGGACACCATGTACAATCACACACTCATTCACACCTAGGGGCAGTTTAGAGTAGCTGGTCCACCTGGCATGCTTTTGGATATTGGGAGAAAATCAGAGAATCTGGACAGTGGGAGGAAACCAAAGAATCTGGAGGAAATCCATGAACATGTGAAACTCCACATAAACAAACAAACAAAAAAAGGAGCTCAGGGTGAAACCGGGGACCCTGGACCTGTACAGTGGCTATGTTAGCCTCTGGACCACCATGCCACCCCTAGACATTACAATTATACTGAAATATAATATAAAACCTGCAAACATAAACACATGCACATTTATATTTAGTGGGACAAATAAAAGAAAAAATGCAATGGGCACTCATTATATTGTTTATAGCAATACATTACTGTGCAAAAGTTAGAGACTAACATTTTGTTTTCAGTCAAATGACCATTTAGCTCCTATTTATGCAGATCAATACTAAAATTCTACATTACAAAAATATTTATAGATTTTATACTGTATTTTTTTACTGTTGAAGACCTTTGTGTGATTTAATTTAGATGTTTTCCAACTAATTGTCTGAATTTCCAACTAAATGATTTCAGCTGCAATTAAAATACAGTGGAGTCCAAAAGTCTGAGACCACACAGAAATTCTGATTTTTTTTTTTTTTTTTTTTTTGTTCTTGATTTACTCTTGTTTTCTCTCTATACTAATTCACTGGGCTTAATGATCAGATCACATGGCTTCTCCGTCACATCTACCATATGCCATCAGACGCTCCATGAGAACAGATGTTTAAGTGTAAATTCAAATTGAAAAAAAAAAAATGTCTTTGTTCAGCTACCAGAAAGAGGAGCTAATAAAATGAGTAGCAATTATTTTCTGAACATTTATTTTCTGAGGAGGACAGTATGGATGTGAGTGTGATGACTGAGGAGGAGGAGCACAGGAATTCCAAAAAGTGATAGACAAAATAAACTCAGGAGTAATGAAATACTTGGAGAATACTGCATAGATAAGCAGCAACTGAAAACCAAGAGAATAAGCAAGACATGAAAGTATCTGAAAATCTAGAACAGATTTTAACGAGTAGTTTGCAGTTTAGTCGGAGGCTGATAATGCACAAGCAGAGATTTGTTAAAAGCTCTGAAAGATAAGAATGATGACACATGCACATAATCCATAATCAAGTAATCAAGATTTCTACAGATTTCAGGATAGAAATGGTTCCCACAGGGATCTTGTTTAACAGACAGTGTGAGGAGTAACCTGCATGCATGACAAAAATGTAGTTATCAGAACATCGGCATAAGATACCAGTACATCCGGCAGATTTCACATACAGACCAACTTTTGCTCACTGGCTCCACGTTTTCAGGCTCTTCATAGACCTGCTACATGACTAGCCTGATGTTATACTCATTCAAATGGATCTTCAATCTCTCGCTATTTGTGGAAAGATTTATCAATTGTTTCTGCAAACTCACAGATTTGGCACACTCCTTCAGAGCTGTTTTTCTCTCTAAAAGTGGTGAAAATATCATCTTAATAAAACTGTCACGGTCTAAGCTCACATTTCCAGACTATACTGTGAGTTCCTTCATGTTTGTCTCCTCTTTTATTACATCAAATACATATTCCAGGATTTTTTTTCTGACCTGAAATTAGTTTACCACCCAAAGCAGATGCCTGGTCTGCTAGTTCTGAGAAAATAGGCCTTTGCTAGGATCTCTGAGCCTTGCTTTTCTCTATTTTCTGATCTACAGTGGGGTCCAAAAGTCTGAGATTAAATGTAATCTCACCAATATCACCAAATTTGTGATATTGACCTTTTAACTGCTTTGTACAAAATGTCAGATTTTCCTCATTCTCTTCTATTAAAGCACGTGTTCAGACGGCATTCTGATGGATTTGATCTAAAATGGATCATGAGGTTTTGCACAAACTTGTGGACTCCATGCCAGCTGGAGTGCACACTGTCATTAAAGCAAAAAGGGGATGTACTAAATACTACTAAACTGTGACATTCACGTAAATATTTGAAGGAGTCTACTTTTCACTCAAGTTGTTTTCAAAATAATTTGTAATGAAATTGTTGTAATCAATTAAAAAAGAATGCAAAATAGAAGCATTTTCACTAGTGGCCTCAGACTTTTGGACCCCACTGTATGTTTCCATTCCTATATGCCTCCTTTCATAAATACACTGTCACAGGCTTTGAAAATGCATCTGGTATTAAAATGCAAGACACACTGAGCAGAAAAGTGGATGAGTTCCTTCACTGTATGTCAGACATTTTCTGTTTCAGTCATTCTCTTTAGGGATGGCTTATCAGGGATTTAATTGTTTAGAGGAAATGTTGAAATATCTGGACTGAGCAAAAGATTGTTCTGTTTATTCCATGACGTGTGCTCGTGTAATCAAGAACATGCCAGGATAAATACAGTGTATAATCATTGTGAAAATGTGTGTATATTACTCTACGAGTGTCAGGGCTGATAACTAATTGTTTGTAATTAGTCTGTAAGGCCATGGTTTTTCATACGTCTCTACATTACTCTGCAAGACTCTGCATTACTCAGTCTGCTAACTCTAAATCTAGATTAAATCTAAATCTAGTTGTTACAGGATGGTTCAGTGTAGACCCAGTTGCAGAGTGTAAACTCCTGTATGCTTATAAATAAATGGGCAAACAGGGTTTATATGTAAGATGAAGGTTTAGGGAATGGTTTGGGTGTGTTTTGAATCTCTCATGCGCTCTGCCCCCATGCCAGGGGTGTGTAGATTAATGGTAGTTTTCATTTATTAAAATTTACCTTAACTCTGATATACTGTACCCTGACATACTGTACCGGTCATCCCTCTACAAAGGTGTGACGAAGGGCTGTGTACAAGGCTGGCCTTATGTATCCCGTAGGTGCAGGCAATCCAGGTTAATCAGCCTGGAGTTTTCCGGGCAACCTGAGTTCTCCCACACGGCTGCTCTCACTGTGCGCCACTGCCGCCCTCTGTTGGTGGGGTAGCACAGCTTACACTAATATTGGCTTTAGATCAATTGATACACAGACGTATTCTCTTATTTAATCAATAGCACTGACTATATAGTTCACTGTTTGAGGAGGTTAATATACATCAGTCATCACAGTTAGCTTCCCAACTGGCTTCTAATGAAAAATGAAATGAGCTAGGAGCCGTCCATGTTTTTCCCACTTTGTAGCTCAAATGCTCGGAGGTGGAAAATGACATAATTAAAAGGCCTAAGTTTCAATTTGCACCATTCAAATGCACCATTACTCTCTCTCCCCTGTCAATCAGAGTGACACAAGCCAATCACGGGTGTCTGTGAGCTCATGTATGCAGAAGAAGGTAAACAGCAGTTTGCTCTGAGTGTGTTCTCTTGCTATTGTTATGCTGCCCTGTCCTGCAGCATGAACAGCAGTTCGAAACGATGTGGTAGTTGGCTTTACATATCTCAGAGGGAGCATGTGATAGCTCACACTAAAGGTTGGTATCATGTTGATAGGCTTAGTAAGTTAGTGAGTGGGAATTTTAAAGACCAAATTGGGGTGAGAATGGTCCTGTATTTGCTAAAAGAATAGTATGATCCTGAGAATGCTGTTTGTACAGGAGACTTATAGAATGCCATTACCTTACTCCACATGATGTCATGTTGTTGTGCATTAAAAGAACAGGCCTAATGCATTGACCATCAGGGCTGCAGATTTTAGACCAAAGGTGAGGAAAAGCTGATATTCTATGTAAAAACCAATGACTACATTATAACCTTTTACTCTGCACCATCACGCCTTGGCACAGCAGGCAGCTCTTGTCCTCACATGATCCTTTCATAACCAATAATTTATCTTCATTACAGCAACTCAAGTACTATAAGGTCAGGATTGAACAGGACTGAATCCAACAGATTATTGCTGGAATGCAGTACACAATGTACATGGCTGTTAAGGGAGCTTGCTGCACAGGAAGATGGTGGAAAAGGCTGCAGCTCCAAAATTTAAAGGTGTTTTGGGATCACACTATCAGAGAGTCAAGGTCTATGGTCCCATTAATTATATTTATGTTATATTTATGAATAACTGGAAGTTGTAATAAAGGCAAAATGATTTTTGGAAAAACATCCTGACTAAAATTCTCATTGGACGGTACTTTCCTTCTCAATCATGCAGCTAAGTGATGCAGTAGTGAGGCACATATCAAATTGTGTTACACTGCTGTGTGGGCAATTTACAGTTGCTTTTGAGTTTTGTGGCAACTATAGATTTGCTTTAGCATTTTTCATTGATTCATAATATTTATCGAGAGTAGTAGGAACTGAGATAAATGGGTGAAACTGAGAGGAGGTGTGGTTCTTGTGCATCAGGTAGCATTGTCACCTCACAACTCCAGCTCCACAGCTTGACCCTGGTTCAATTTTGAATATTGTCTCTGTGTGTGAAAAGTAGTTCTACATGCTTCTCCCATCTCCCAAAAATATAGTGGTAGGTGCACTGGTTAAGCTAAATTGCCCCTAGGTGTAAACGAGTGTGTGGACGTCTGTAGGCATGGTGCTTGCAGTGGACTAGCATCCCATCCATGACGTATATTCTGCCTCATACCCAGTGTCCCTCTGTATCCACTGCGTCTCTGACCAGAGTAAAGTGGTTACTGAAGATGAAGAAGAGGGCATGATTCTACCCCCAAGCCCCTCGACTTCTTTCTTTCTTCCAACACACCCAATGATGAACAGTCAACAGTACAAGGTTCACATTTTGTATTTTCTCCTTTTAAATTTCATTTATCTAGATTATGAATTCTACATGAAATTTGTTTAAATTGTGTGAATTTTAAGATAGCAAACAGGATAACACAGTGGGATTGCTGAACTGTTTGCAATTCAGCAACAGCTTACCATCTTCTCCATTCTCCTGCACATCTGACCACCTGAACTGAACATTCAGTAATTAAAATGTGTGAGGACTGGTGGAGCCAGTGTTGTTTTCAATCCACTTTGCTTGCACTACACCTTTTGCCCTTATTACAATATTTGCATCAGCAGTCCCTTAACAATATGAATCCATGGTTTTTATAGTTTTTGCTATGGATTGGTGAACAAAAAGGAGGAAAGTGATGTTTACTATGTGGGCTATAGTATCATGCGGTTAAATATAGCGGATGAAATGTGTTCCATCTGCATGAATCATTGTTAAGAGGATGGACAAGGTAAACAGTAGATTCTCAGGCATGCGACAGACAAATAGAAAGAACATTTGATATATTTGATATATTGATATTTTTAAAAGGCATTTAACCCTATGATGCAACTTGCAACCCTGGCTCCTACCCCAGTAGTCAGGGTGTGTGTAATGGGTGTAGGAGACTCCAACACCCATTACACACATTACCTCCAACACCATCACCAGCGGCACTCTTAAGTGAAAGAAAAAGCAAGCTCAATCAGTTTTCACTACAGAACGCTGTAAATAAACGGGACTCATAAAGCAACCCAAAGCAACAGTAATCACACAGCTAAACCTACAAGCATACAATGACTATATAACAAGGAAAAACCCACACGGTAAAACTAAATCCTGAGGCTCTACTGGGAAAAAGCAACTAACCCATCTCTTAAAATAAAAAGGGGGCAAATACATAATACATAAGTCAAAACAAAATAAAATAGAAGACAATCTCTATGAATAGATGTCCCAACCAGTTTTTAATAACAAGACTTGTTTTCCAATAGATTTTTTTAACGATCTGATTTATGACTGCTAATGGTCATAAAAAGTTAAATCAAGAAACATGTTTCTTCAAACATGTTTGAGATAATTTGGCAGGAGCATTTAAATCATGTCCTCCTCAGGGAACAGTTAAACAATGAACTCTCCTGTGAGATAGTTTCGGGAGACATCCGCTCCTCATCGTGATTTAAGGTAGCCATTTGGGGTAGTGTAATGTTTGTAGTAGAGGTGTAATGAAAAGAAAATGTCAGTGGAAGAGCAGCATGTGGTAAACTCAAATTCACAGCTAACTATGTGTTTAAAGAATGTGTGTATGGTTCCTTAATTGGGCTCACATTGCCCATAATGGGATCTGTGTGGGAAAGTCTTTGCTTTTGA
Source organism: Pangasianodon hypophthalmus (assembly GCF_027358585.1). Taxonomy (NCBI): domain Eukaryota; kingdom Metazoa; phylum Chordata; class Actinopteri; order Siluriformes; family Pangasiidae; genus Pangasianodon; species Pangasianodon hypophthalmus. Next base: position 16,442,402 of record NC_069712.1, read on the forward strand.
TAAGAAAATCACGAATCTACTAAACTGAAAATCATGTCTATTAGGCTTTCAATTATTTGATCTCTTGGACATTTTAAAACAGCAGATAATTGCATCTAATCATTTCCCCTTCTGAACACATTTAAAAACAAGCAGTTATACTCCATAATGAACTGTTATAGTGAGTACTTCAAAGATGGGCAGCCTAAAAAAGCGCCTTTTGTATTCGATTTGATTCCATTAATCCTACCTGCAGCAGTAGAGATGCCAAGAATTCTGCATACAAGCTCCACTACAACCCACAAAACAGAGCTACCCATTGCCAAATCCAAAGTGTTCAAAGTGTTCCTTTTCAGTGTTCCTTCAACATATCAATAGGAGTAATACTACTCCTCAGGTAAAAGGAGCTCAGTGCTGTGGCTGTGTGTATAGGTAGCTTAACCATGGCAGCATGGGCTCATGGTTGATAATCTTTCAGCCTTAGGGTGCTGTAAAATGGCTACAAGGGAAAGCTTTTCCCTGTTAATCTGCCTAATAAAATAGCTAAAACTTCCACACTGACCACGCCTGCTGGTTTCACACACATTCCACTTCCTTTCAAGGTGAGGGATAAAAGTCTGGAAAAATAGTTGAGGATTACCTGTTTTTGTGTTAGCCAGTATTGTGGGTATAAGACCACGCTCTCTCCTGGGGATAAACCATAGATGTACACACACAAAGAGTGCAGTAAGGTATTTCATTTGTTCCAGAGCTGTTGAGGGATAAGTGACCTTGCACAAATCTAAGCTATTAATCAAATAATGCTCATGCCAGAGTAGCAGTTGTATTTCTCCTGAACAGGATGTGCAGAGAGAGACTCTAACAAGAGCTGATAAGCTGGACTAAATGAAATGATTAATGGTATTCGGTGCAGGCCTGCCATACATACAAACATGTAAAGACACCAGTTCTGACATGAGGCAGACGCTCAGACACCGTATCTAGCAGCCTAAAGATGCCCGTGTCAGAGGTCACACATGCACACCCTTCACAGCATATTATGAAAGATTAAAACCATTACAGCATGATTAGACCCAAAAGGCAACAGTACAATATTAACAATGTAATTCCAGATTGAAGATTCAAGAACTTCGTTGTCATGTGCAAGCTTTCTTCTACAATGAAATTCTTAGTTTGCACGTTCTCATGGATGCTGCAGTAGATTTTAAATAAAAGATAAATAATAACAAATAAAATAATGTTAAAAAAAACCAACATGAAATGTCGCCATGGTCATATTTAACATACTACTACACAGAGATTCTACTGACTTGTGTACAGTATTTGTGTAACATTGTGAAAGATATTGGGCAAGACTGGAATAAACGATGGTTCAGACCGTGCAGTAAAAGGAGTCTTGGTCATATTTACATGAAGAGAGGTATTGTGCAATGTATGTGCAAATAATGTGTTGATATATATCAGAAGTTAATGGGTTGTATGGAATTGATATTACAAAACTTCCCCTGGGCAGCACAGTGGTACAGTGGGTAGCATTGCTGTGTCACAGCTCCAGGGTCCCTGGTTTAATCCTGAACTTGAGTTACTGTCTGTGTTGAGTTTCATATGTTCTCCCCATGTTCAGGTAGATTTCCTCAGGGTTCTCTGGGTTCCTCCCACTCTCCAAAAGCATACATGTAGGTGGATTGCCTACACTAAATTGCCCCTAGGTGTGAGTGAGTGTGTGAATGTGTGTATGCATGGTGCCCTGAGATGGACTGGCACCCGATCCTAGGTGTCGCTTTCCTTGTACCCAGTGTTACCTGGATTGGCTCTGGATCCACAGCGACCCCGAACAAGGTAAAGCACTTACTGAAGATGAATGCATGAATGAATTGAATTTACTGTATAAAGTGTAATCATTATATATGAGTAAATAGGTTTAGACTTTACTTAGCATATGGAAATGCTGTGTACTCAAAAATCTACAAACCTTTGCACAAGTAACCCAACAAGGCCTCTTAGAAATCACAGTATGAGGTAAAGGTAAAGGCAGTTGAAGCTGTGCTCAATTGGCCTGGAAAAAACTCTCTTTCAGTTTATGGTTGGTATCTTGGCTCCTGTTGAGAGGAAAAATGTAAATCTCCTTACACACACAAGGCTAGCTTTGTTTTCAGCCTGGCTTCAAGTCATGCTTTATTACTTCAGGTATGTATGGATGTGTATGTATGCATGTGTGAGTTTTCCTGACCCAAACAGCAGGCATCTGAACCAGCCATAAACAAGTGCAGAATACTAACCAGATTCAGTCATTTCCAAACTGTCCCTTAGTGACCTTGAGCCAGTCCATATTTTTACTCTTTACCATCTTCCAACACACTAACCAAGCAATCATGAACACCTTCCAGTGCTGATGTGATGGAAGCTGATAGAAAGTAAAAATGCAGACTGTATGTTGTCCCCTAGGATTAGTTTGATAAACACTGAACTAGAGCACTGCCAAGGATTTATCTTCACTATTTAGTATGGAAAAGACAACTTGACCATTTCAATTAGTCACAAAAATCAGTAAATCACTCTGTAAGCAATTTATTTTCTATCTATATTTTATCCTGTGAAGTTTGTTTTTATAAATACTTGGCAGAGCACACAGGCACCCAGACATTTTGGATTTTCTCTCCTGAATCTGGTGTCAATGTGAGTCAGATGAGGTTCATTCACTCTCCCAGTCTTTGGTCCTCTGCCAACATAGTGTGTATCTCCAGCTGAGAACCCTGTCTGTTTGTTCTTTACTGGTATCAGTTCAGTGGACCATCATTTCTCATCATGTTGATCTAAAGACAAAAGCAAGGTCAGTGGTCTTTTGGATATACTATATATTGTATATGGCTGTAACAACTGGGATGGAGAGTACAGGATATAATACTCCAACCTGTAAAGCATATTCATATGCACAATCTCTTATTTGATGATAGGAAAACACAACATAGAATATTCAAACAACATGTTCATACCATTTAATTTTGCTTATTTTAAGTTGGTAAACTGCACACAATTTGATGAAGCATAAACAACTCAAAGCTCAAATATACAGTATCTCCTGGAGCACTGCTAGCTAGACACAGTAATACTTCAATCATTATCTAACATATACAAATCTAATATGTACAAATTACTTACTCATTTGGAAAAGATATCTCAAAGTCTAGGGAAGTAAAACACATACATGTATTTATGTGAGCCGTCTCTTGTGTGATTGTGATTGGTGTCATTGACACACTTACTTCTGCAGAAAAGAAGGGTGGGAAGTAAGAAATCTATTCTATGAGACACTAGTGTTTTAGCTTGAGCCTCATTTGTTGGCCGATTTAGTTCATACTGCCACATATGAAGTTTCAAAGAGAGCTCAGAAGAGGCAGTGGTGAATACAGTCTTCTCTAAGAATGCATTTTCATGTAGCTACATGCATCAGCTAACAGTTATTTAATAGTAAGACAGATGTGATAGTCATTTAATTGGAAGTTACTTAGTAGTTCTCCAGGAGATATACACTCACTTTACTAGGAACAGTATACTAATACTGGGTAGGGCCTCCCTTTGCTCTCAAAACAGCCTCAGTTCTTCGTGGCATGTGTTCCACAAGATGGTGCAAATATTCCTTTGAGATTCTGGTCCATGTTGACATGATTGCATCACACAATTCCTGCAGATTTTTCAGGTGCTATCACATCCCAAAGGTGTTTTGTTGGATTCAGATCCAGTGGCTGTGAAGGCCACTGAAGAACACTGAACTTATTGTCATGTTCATGAAACCAGTTTGAAACAATTTTTGCTTTGTGATATGGTGCATTATCATACTCAAATAAGCTGTGGCATTCAAGTGATGATTGATTGGTATTAACGAGCCCAATGTGTGCCAAGAAAACATTCCCCACACCATTACTCCACCTCCACCAGCCTGGACTGTTGACGCAAAGCAGGTTGGGTCTATGGATTCATGCTGTTGGTGCCAAATTCTGACCCTACCATCTGTGTGCCTCAGCAGAAATCGAGATCCATCAGACCAGGCTACGTTTTCAGGCTAAGTCTTCAACTGTCCAGTTTTTGTGAACCTGTGCCCAGTGGAGCCTCAGCTGTCTGTTCTTGGCTAACAGAAGTGGAACCTGTCATGGTCTTCTGATTTTGTAGCCCATCCACCTCAAGGTACAATGTGTAGTGCATTCTGAGATGCTTTTCTGCTCACCACAATTGTACAGAGTGGTTATCTGAGTTACTGTAGTCTTTGTCAGCTCGAACTACTCTGGCCATTCTCTGTTGACCTTTCTCATTGACAAGGCGTTTCCCTCTGCAGAACTGCCGCTCGCTAGATGTTTTTTCTTTATTGCACCATTCTGTGTAAACTTTAGAGACTGTTGCACATGAAAATCCCAAGAGACCAGCAGTTATAGAAACACTCAAACCAGCCCATCTCGCAACAACAATCATGCCACGGTCAAAATCACGTGAGTCCTCAGTGAGTGTAAGTCTGCTATATATTTCATTTTTTCAGGAAGGTCAGAGAGTTATCGAGCTAAATTTTGAAATGTTTACATATTTCACTAATCAAATATCTACATCCATTAAAAAAATTACATTTTATTGTATTGCATTTTATTATGTGCAAATGCATCTCCATCTCCATCCATAGAATTATAATTATAATGTTATTATATGTTTTTATCTTTTTTTTAAAAATGTCTTTATGTATTCAGTCTATTCTTGCATAAACATTTAGATGTGAATGATGATGCATGAAATTGGAGTCTTCCTCAACTCCCTGAGAGTGGCTTATCTATGATGAGGTGCACATATCGCTTATGACACTGAAGACATTAATCTTACTGCCACACAATCCAAAGAGTAAAATAAAACAGAGTAGTAAGGGCTCCAGATAAAAGGGGTCATTTATGTTCATAATTTCCACAAGTGGTATGGCAATATTACATTTATTCAAACATGCAACAGTGCAATTGTGTAAATTACCACATGTTGAAGCCATCTTGCCCAATACTGAAATGTAATATTTAAATGAGTTGCAACACAGGATCCATAGTGATCTAAACAAAAGCAAGGTAACTGGATCAGACAGTACAACCCCAAAACATTCACTATGAAAAATGAAAGAAGAAAAAAAATATTTAATTGCCAGGAACCATATAATATTACATCTTTGTGGATTTGCATTTATAGTTTCAGCTGCAGGGACATGATTAGGCATATCCACAGCAAGTCAGTTTTTATAACAACAGGACCCAAAAGGTCATGATTGAACTTTCGTTTTTGTTTTCAAATCTTGCCATAGCCAACTTAAAGTTGCACTTCACAGTTACTCCCACCTTTAAGCTAATTTCTCCTGTGGATCTGTTATTCATCACAGCCAAATCTGTATTTACTCATGATTACCAAAAAAAAAAAAAAATAAAAATCTTCAAGTTACATCATGGGAAGATACAAGGATATACAGTACAATAACAAAATTACTGATAAATATGCTTTTTGGTATCACAATAATGCCATTATGCACTAGAGTAAATGATTTGTTACATTGTCACATTTACATCACTCATAAATTGTTTAAATAAAAAATAAAACATGGCTACAGGAAAATAATCAGTGACAGAGTGGTATGATGTCGGGCCATTACCCCCTGAATTAACATCACGTCTCACAATGTTTTATTCCTCTTATACCACAACAACTCTTCAGAACTATTATGAACAACATGTTGTGCTTTTTAACCATTCATCCAAGACAGGGAAGTTTCTGTACTGACCATTACAAATCTCTGACACCTGAGACTCATTCTCTAAATATTAAAGAAACGTCTTCTTACAGAAAGGTTCACCATATCAAAGATTATCCTTTTTCATTGTTAAATAAAAACATGTTTAAACATGTTTTATTATTAGCATAAGATTATGTAGAGCATCTCCCTGTGAGTGTCCCTGTGTCCTTGTGAATGAATTGTTACTATAGAAACAATAATGTATTAGAATGAGCACATTAATATAAACCTATCAACTGAAGTACAGCCAGAACTACTCTCAAAGCTGCTGTTATAGAAAACTAAGCAACACCTTTTGACCAGTCAGAATCACACATTCAACAGGGCTGTGGTATAATACAACAATAACATATGTATCTAATTTAATAGGTTTCTATAATAGCTGAAGTAATACCCTCATAATGTAACCTCGTAATCAAGAGACTGCAAGCAGCAGCCAAAAACCTAATATAAAGGCACCTCACATAGTGAAGGTACAGTAATAGGACTGACCTGAACTTTCGGCTATAGAGGATGAATTATAGCAAATGAGCAGTGGCATAGCTGATGACAGGCCTGAGGCTGCATGTGGAGTCTTTTAGAAGAGGCAGCTGTCTGGTGTTTAATACCGAGCCAGACCCACCACAGCACAAAATCACAGAAACACAAACCTCCAACCTAGTGCACAGCTGTTTTTAAATTTGCTATAGAGAATCTCTATCAGGTCCAGCGGCTCTTCAGTCACTACAGTCTTAGAAAAAGGTCAAATATAGAATGCTTTGAGGAAACTAAGAAGCCATAAGAATGCACTGAAGGTCCCATTTCTAAAAGTGTACACCAGCTCAAATGACCACATATAACCAGGGTCAAGGTCCTCCTTCCCTCTGCCAAAAAAAAAAAACTAGGTAAGGCAATACTGAAATATCCTTTCGATGTCCACAAAGGAAGAGAGTGCAATAAAGTGATGGAAAATGTTCATGCTGTACTTTTGCCTGGAAATAAAAGCTTTTGGCTACTGATGACTTACAGAGAAACATTTCTCATGAGCTGTGGGAATGGGGATTTCAGGATAGCTTATCTGATGAGTCAGCTTCTACTGAAGTGGGGAAATGAATTTGAGAGCAATGAGCTTGAGAACACATTGAACAAGTGGGCTATTAAAGCCATACACAAATCTTGATACTTCAGTAGAAATGAACCAAAGGGAAAGTCAAAACTTGTAAAGTGACAAAACTTTGAATCAAACATTTTTCATAAAAAAATACATACATAATACATAAATACATTAATAACTATTAATACACAAATAACTGGACTGGTTTGACATTGTAGTCATTAGAAACAACAACAAAATGATAGTATAAGGGCAACCTGTATACAGCATGGCCTTGCCACCAGACTGCCATTTGCCTCTTGACTTTATAATGGATAACTTATTCTCAAACAATGAAGGCATACTAAGGAGACTGGTTGGATTTATTGGACTTTTTCTGCAGTTTAATGGGTTAAAAAAAATCCACCCTTAGTACCCTGTGTGTTTAAGTCTGAACTAAGCGATGAGTATATCCTTAATGGTTAACACTATCCTCATTTGAGTACTGAATTTCACCAAGTCAGTGCTGTGTCACCCTGGCTATAATCCAGCATAAGGCATGTTTTTGACAATGTGTTATACATCATGAGCGAACAATGCGATACAAATGCAGAAAACTATTTCACTTTTTCTAAATTATAAATTACTGGTGCGGGTTATAAAAACATGGTTCATACTAATACTGTTCTACATGGAGCAATGTGCAAGACCTACAAACATCCTGAAGGCACGCTTTCCACCATACAATGCAGGTTATTTTCTCTGGGTCAAATCAGAGATTTTTTTTTTTTTAAAGATTCATACATTTAAAACAAGGCATTGAACTGCATTTTATTAAACTGCATACTTTTTTTTTGTAAATTTGCCAGTACTGTTTTATAATATAATCAAACTAATGTTGGCCATTTAGATTTTTATTTAATTTTTTTTTTTTTTGTATGATTTTTTATTTGAAACCCAGTGCAAGCTACAGTTTCCATATCTACAGCATTGTAAACATACAGATTGCAAATATATAATGGAGTGGACCTCCAGATTGTTAAAGAGGTTTAAATCCTGCCAAAGGGTGTAAATATTATTAGAGAAGCACGGCTGTAGACACTGAAGTGTATGAAATATGCACAGCAGATGGTGCGGTGATATCTCCAGTATGTGATATATCATCCATATAATCTGAACCTAAAATGTTTCTAAAAAACCACCCAAAGAAATGTCACTATTAAAGAATGGCAAGATTTAATATACATTTAACATACTGATGGACTATTATATAAAAAATATACAGTATATTATGTAACATATTATGTAGTTGATAATGAATGCCTTTTTGACCTAATAGGCATTTTTTTGATATTTATTTTTATTTTCAAGTGGATATGTTTGACTTCCTTATCTCTTCATTGGAAAATTTGACTAGTATATTGCTCATTTTAAGTATGCTTGCACTAACTATTGGATCTTTGTATTGTATTATTCACAGATTTTATTACTTTTATTTCTATTAGAGTATTAGAGGGGTATTAGAACATTCTTGGTTGAACATTTACTTCATATTTGCATTTCTATCTTTAACTCTCAGCTCATAAACAAACTTTATTACAGGAATTACATTATATTTTATAACTGAGGTTTAAAACTTTTTTTCAGAAATGATATCAACGTTTACTGCAGGGACCTTAAAGGCACTTAGGATTACAATTACCTTAGAGTACAATTTTGCAAAAGTATGAAACATCCTTGAATTGGAACCTGTGCATAACTGATTTGCTTAAATTGAACCCATATTGATCTGACAATATGTATTAGTCTCTTTTTTATGTCTTGTTCCAGTCATGTTTAGTTAAGATATCAGTAACAAATTACCTAATCATGTGTTGGAGTATGTCCAGAGTTGCAGTCAAGGACATGGAGAAAAGAAGAAGTTCTAATGACCTGGTCTGAAGCCACAGGGTTGATTTGTCAGGGAAATGAATGAGAGTGAATTAACCTGGTGCAGACAACACTGTCAGTGAGGATGAATGGAATATAAGCTTTTCCCTCTGCTACCATCACACACTATGCTCAGATCTCTAGCAGTGTTTTTACAGACAAGAAACATGATTTTGAATGTATTTGACAAAGAATTCCCAAAGGAAAATGTCAATGACTTTTTAATGAAGGCTGAATATCACATAGCAGCATCAGTCAGAAAAGCCTTGCATTTGTTAACATGATCAAGAGTAGCTGCTGAAATTTCAGTTGGAGGTAAATTGGGATATTATAATTGGCCAAGATATTCATCAAGTGTGTTTATCTTTTCAAGTCTTAAATACACAGAGTGGCTTCAAGAAATTAGCTTTTATTCAAACCAGGTGAGAGAACAAAGGGTTTAAGAGAGATTGATTGAATATTGTGTTAACTGTCTGAGTTCACCAATACTGGAATCATCACATTTTAGTATGTACTAATGCAAACAAGTATAATGTAAAGTTGCAACTTATATCTTAAGTCTTACAAATATTATACGAAGCTACTACTGCTACATAAAGAGTTCAACAAACATTCAACAAATTTCATTTATTCATCTTCAGTAACTGCTTTATCCTGGTCAGGGTTGTGGTGGATCTGCAACCAATCCTAGGAACACTGAGTGTGAGGTGGTAATACACACTGAATGAGATGCCAGTCCATCACAGGACATCATGCACCCACACATTCACACCTAGCGGCAAGCTGACACAGCCAATCCACCTACTGGAATGTTTTTGGGAGGCGGGAGAAAACCAAGGAGCCCAAAAAAAGCCATTGCACAGAAAGTCCACATGCCTTGTTGATGAGAGAGGTCAGTGGAGAATGGCCAGACTGATTTGAGCTGTACAATTGTGGTGAGCAGAAAAGCATTTCAGAATGCATGTCAGAGCATGAGGTGGATGGGCTACAACAGAAGACCACGTGGGGTTCCACTTCTGTCAGCCAAGAACAGAAGTCTGAGGCTGCAGTGGGCACAGGCTCACCAAAACTGGACAATTGAAGACTGGACAAAAGTAGCCTGGTCTGATGGATCTCGATTTCTGCTGAGGCACATAGATGGTAGGGTCAGAATTTGGCACCAACAGCATAAATCTGTGGACCCGACCTGCCTTGCGTCAACAGTCCAGGCTGGTGGAGGTGGACTAATGGTGTGGGGAATGTTTTCTTGGAAAATTTTGGGCCCATTAATATCAATCAATCATTGCTTGAATGCCACAGCTTATTTGAGTATTGTTGCTAACCATTCATATTGTACATCCTTTCATGGCCACAATTTACCCATCATCTAATGGCATGATAACGCACCATATCACAAAGCAAAGTCATCTCAAACTGGTTTCATGAACATGGCAATGAGTTCAGTGTTCTTCAGTGACCTTCCCAGTCAGCAGATCTGAATCCAATAGAACATCTTTGGGAGAACAAGAGATTTGCAGCATGAACTTGCACCTGAAAAATAAGCAGGAATTGCGTGATGCAATCATGTCAAAGGGAGGCCCTACCAGTATTAGTATAGCATTCCTAATAAAGTGCTCAGTGAGTGTATATGAAGCCTGGCAAATGGAGAATAACCTAATCATAACAGTCTAATTAGAAATCATTAAACTGTTGATTTTTGTTGTTGTTTTTATACTCAAGCACATTAGATATGAAATTTGAACAGCGAGTGGCTATTGGCTTAAACACAGTTGGTTTACTTATGGGTATATGCGTATTGGGTAAACCATAAACAATCAGTAAACCCAGTACTCTATATATAAACAGTGTATATGTATATGCATTACGTATGATGTAATTCTGCTGAAAGACTATATTCAGTCACTTTTCTGTATAGGCAAAAATTGTTCCCAGCTACTGCATTTTTTACTTATTCTTCTCTTTACTAGTCAGTGGAAAAAAACAGACAGTAGAAGAGAACTCTAGATCTCTCACTCCGTCTGCCAGTGATTTCCTTAATAGAGACATTTCCAACTTTTAATGCATCCAGTGCTTATTTTCCCCCCACATATAATAGGATCGTCTCTCATTAGGATTTGCTACTTTAATGTAATGATGGTTTCTGAGAGCAACCAGACTGAGGGTTTTCCCAGCAAAACACATTAAGGCTTAAATTTTGACTAGCAGAACTAATTACATCGGTTCTTAGATGTTCATATCATTGATGTGTCAGGTATTTAAGACCAAAATGCATTATAGAGTAAAATATGAAATACAGCAAAGTGCTGCGGCAAAAGTGCCAAAAGGTTTGTGGCTCATAAAGGCTTGGAATGTATTCTTTAAAAAAGAGCATGAGGCAGTTTTGAATCTATTTTGGACTAGTGCATTTGGCTTGAAGCTGTGAATTTTATTGATTGTGTGTGTGGAGGCAGTCGAAGTCAGCAGCAGCTGAGAACTCCTGTCACTTTCCCAATATGGTCATCTTTAGAGGACAAAAGATTCTGAAATCAGTTCCTTGCATTCCATCATGATTTACTGATAGTACAGTAGTGATACCAGAGGCTTAATGAATCACTGATTAGTGTTTTAATTTACAAAGTGTGTGAGTGAACTGTGCTGTATTCATATCAGTGGGCTTATTAACATGCTTCCTTTGCGTCATTTTAATAAAATAATATTTAAGACCTTTACACTGGCTATAACGTGAACAGAGAGTGAACTAAGACTTGGAACTGAGCATAACATGCAAAGGCCATGGGTAATGTAGAGTCAGATAGGAAAATTAAGTACCTCATAAAGAGTTAAACAAGCACTAAAGGAGACCTTAGTGCTTGCACAAGCCTTTGGCAAAGTCCCACATTTGTCATGATGTCTATCATGTAAATTCCCATTCCCAATCCTTTAAATTCAATCCAGCCATGTTATCTAAAATTACATGTGCACAACAGACAAGTCCAGATGACAGCAAATCATATTTTGTAAGTGTTTCACTATCTTTAATAAAAAAAGTTTAATAAAGTGACATTTGAATGGACAAAATTAGGTACTTTGTGTTATTTTAAATTATTTTCTCCTCCAAGGGGAGAACAACTCTTCACATTCCATTGCTGGAATAAACTTGAGTTTGACCTTATGTGATACAGAATATGCAGTTGCCCTCAATTCCAACATGGTCTCACGATTCAAATTTGTAAAACTTTGCATGAGCCAACTCTTATGCAAGGCTAAAAGTGATGGCCTGTTCTAATGGTTGTAGCTTTTTAAACAATCATTCTTATGAATGAATTGTAATTCTTGCACCAAAAATATTGTGGAAGATTGACTTGTCAGTGAAAGAGTAACATTATCCAGTGTTAAAATGGCTGTTAGGAGAAGCAAGAGCAACCACACCGGTGGTCGACTAAAACAGAACTGACACAGTCATATTTATTGATCACCTCCGCTGGAGCATAGGTGACTATCAGTGACCTCCCAGGTTAACCTCACAGAGGGAGGTAGAAACGGGGGTCATGACCACAATTTAAACAATATTCTCCCCCACTCTCACTTCCCTTTTCTTTTGCTTTTACTACTGCATGCTGGAAAGCCTTTGGAAATTCAGATGTCACAACTGAACATATGGTGGCTGATGCAAAGTCAGTCAAAAATAAATATGACGTATTAGAAAATGAATTCCTTGTGTACAACTATTCTAAATAATAATTCAAGGCCTTCGTTAAGTTGGGAAAACTGTTTCTAGAGGGAAAGTGTTCAAAATAAATATTTAGACCTCATACACCAAGGAACATTTTGTCCTTTTCACACAAAGCTCTGAATTGAGATGTTCTGGGAAAAAAAAATCTCCTCTCCAGAGTCTCCTTGAGTGCTGCTCATCCCATATTGTTCTAATTGCTTTCTTGGTAGTTGCAAACTGCTGATGTAATTAGTTGTGATGTCTGCTTTACTAAAGTGAGCTTTTCTTGGAAGGGCTTACACCAGTACTGCTCTGACACTCTGTTTATAACTGAAAATATACTGATGATATAAATAGTATATATTGCTTATACTCAGGTAAACATGCTGTATTTTAAGGGCTGTACTATGGAAAGTATTAGAGGAATTTCCACAAATTTCGATTAAGGTTTGCTCACAGACCCAACAGAGGCTCACTAGATGCAGTTAACCACTGAGCTTCCATATAAACATGGATTATATTTTGGTTTGAAGGCTTGCATATTCTTTCCTGGATCACTTAGAACATATGATCCTCATAACATTGTAGCAACTGAAAATCTGACACATCCTGTTGTCAACTTCGTTCTGTGTTTGAAGAGTTACAAACAATCACAAATGGAAGTGAAATCATGCAATTTAATGGATTACAAAATTGCAAAACTGACTTTGACATCATTAAAGTTTTCACAAAAAAAATGTAAACGAACAGATTAAGATTAATAAAAATGTTCAACTCACTCTAAGAACCTACAGGGGAATAACATTTTGGTGCTGGCAGATTTCCGATCCCAGTGTGGCAGTGAACCTTGCCTGCAGGTTGTGGAAATTAAGTTTAGGCGAAGCAAAGCACTTACATATTACAAAGCATTAACATACTGAGATAATATTTGCTTTAGGGTGTGGCCTCAGAAATCCTTGTTTCACTATGTTTTCATAGTAAGAGCAATGTTTTAACCATTAAATAAAGAAACGCCGCAGCCCTGAAAACCAGGAACAACAAAACCCTGAGGTTCACACAAAGATGATTGTAAACCAATATTCCATAGCAAAAAGCCACAGATTTGAGCATTTGTGTCTCAGAAAATAATCCAAGACCTTTGGTTTGCATTGCTTTTAGAGATTTCATATTGGTAGTTTATCAACCAATTATGTTTTAAGGAATGCAGAATGAGTCTGACATAATTTAATACATATGGTCAAGGCACAATAGAGATTCACTGACATGCAAGCATTTGTTCTAGTGTTATACAGGCTAAAATAATATGAATGGATGAAATACATACATAGGGAGCCAAGAGAAATAAACAGGAGAGCAGAGGCATGTGGAGATGAGGGTGTCTTACGGTTCTCCACAGCTCATCTCTCACACTTGTGCAACACCAGGCTGAAAGGGATGAAAGGGAGCTGTTCTGAACAGGACAGCCAGCCTGTTATTACATGTAAGATAAATAAAACATAGGCCATGCTCACTTGCTGTCAGACTGCTGGTGGTTTGCTGTAGATTACAGACTTTAAAAGGAGCTTAATTTGTTTTATTCAGTGACTGTGTGGTCATGTCAAGACGACAACAGGGCCAGTTAGTTCTGAGTAAGATTAAACTGTCTAGTCAGGTGTGAATCTGCATGTACTGGTAGATAGCCAGTTTATTATATGCCATTATTTATGACCTTTGAGTTTGAGGATCAATATATTTTTACATTATGAGTAACACTGTTTTGTTTATGATCAAGGCATGTCTAACAGTGGCATGTCCAGACATGAGACAAAAGCACACAAAGGGGCGGCACTACCAATTTATGCAGGAAAAGGTGGCATTTGCAGAATATTTGATTTGTTCTTTAGCACAAAATGATTGTACTGCTTTATGCAGTGCCTTGCATAAGTATTAACCCCCTAGAATGTTTCTACATTTTGTAATGTTACAATCTGGAACTGAAATGGACTTAATTGGGATTAGATGCCATGAATCTGCACAAAATAACTTACAATATTGTATGCAACTAAACAATATAGTTTGCAAACGTTTTCCATTAAAAAAGTAAAAGCAACCCCTGTTAGTGGGAAACCCCTAAATTAGTTAATGTGCCATCAGAAATCACATACACTATTATGGGCAAAGGTACGTGGACACTTGAAAATTACAAACATATGTGCTTGCTGAACATCCCATTCAAGAGGTAGGCCCACCCTTTGCTCTTATAATAATCACCACTCTTCTGGGAAAGCTTTCCACTAGATTTTGGAACATGGCTCTGGGGATTTGCCCATTCAGCCACAAGAGCATTAGTGAGGTCAGGCATTGATGTTGGGTGAAGAGTCCTGGCATGTAGTCGGCGTTCCAATTCATCCCAAAGGTGTTCAGTGGGGTTGAGGTCAGGGCTCTGTGCAGGTCACTTGAGTTCTCCACACCAACCTTGGCAAACCGTGTCTTTATGTACCTTGCTTTGTATTCAGGGGCAGTGTCATGCTAAAATAGGTTTGGGATTCTTAGTTCCAGTGACAAGAAAGTGTAATGCTACAGCATATGAAGATGTTCTAGACAACTGTGCGCTTCCAACTTTGTGGCAGCAGTTTGGGGAAAACCCACATATGGTTGTGAAGCTTCACACACTTTTGTGTGATTAGTTGAATGGAGTACACCTGTGTGCAATTAAGATGTGATCTCATTATAAATACACCTGTTCCAGGTACGCTTCAGAGTTTTTTTTTTTTTTTCCAAAAAACAAAAAACAAACAAATGAACAAACAAAAAACTACCTAAATGAATACCATCATGAAGAACAAGGAACTATCAAAACAGGTCTGGGAAAGTTCTGGAAAAGTAGCAATCAGTATTTGGTTATTAAAAAAATATCCTAAACATTGATCATGCCCCTTGAGTACCATTAAATGCATTATTTAAAAAAAACAATCAATGTGACACAACCATGACTTGGCCTAGAGCAGGCTGTCCACCAAAGCCAGTGACCAGGTTAAGAGGGGATTAGAGAAGCAACTGAGAGGCCTCCTTGAGAGATTTGTTCAATATTCCTACAACACTACATTGATTATTTAATACAACTTGAACTAGATATGATCAGTTAAAGCTGCATGATTTACACAGATGGTATAAACCTCTCAGAAATGTGATTTGAGGTCAGAGTTGAGGTGGCAAGACTTATTTGAAGAATGGCATCTGCAGCCACACCCACGATGACTAGTTAAGTCTTCATATTATTGTTTAAGATTTTTTTTTAATTTAAATTTGTTTAAGAATTGAGCATTAATGCTATATCCAACGTTTGATTATGTTACAAACTGCTTTAAAGTGGGAATTAAATATATAGGAGTATAAAAGAATTTTTACGACATTCGTATTTATGCTTCCTGTCATAAAATTAATTCTGACAAATATTATTCCTCCATCTTTCCAGGATAATTGTGGACACATTTTTTCCATAAGACCAGACATTTCTCTGAGAAATTTTACGTGAGAAAACTTACATGAGAAATGCTGTTCAGACATATGCAGCGAATCCTGCTGGAGTGCGATAATCAGCCTCACACGCAGAGGGAATGTAAGAACAGAAAAGCCACTCAGTCTCTGATTGACAGGCCACACTACTCATTTTGCGGCATAGTTTTGGCCAGGGATCAGTTGTCTTTAGGCTGTGTACAAACATGGTATAGTGTTGTTTTAGTTCCAGTGGCTGATGTTACACAGTGAGAACATTTCAAGCCCGATTGTCTACTGGGATTGTCTACTGACTTTCTTCTGTTTAAATATTTTAAATTACCACAGTCTGAAGCTCTGCTTAGATCTTATGTAGTAAAATATAAATCATGGCCCATTTTCAAAGAAAATTAAATATTTACCCATCTTTTCTCTATTTAATGGTATTCAATTAATCACCACTTACTGAGTCTCCTTCAAGACGCATAAAGCAAGCAGCTGTTGGTGGTAGTAGTCTTCTAGCACAAATCCAAAGAAAGAAAGAACAAAAAAGAAAGAAAGAAAGAAAGAAAGAAAGCTAATTGTTATTGAATTTGTACTGTTATTGGATAATGTATTGATAGAAGGACGATGCCTTGATAACAATAGTGCTATGCACTTGGGTATACAATACAAAACATTAATACACAGACATTTCGTATGTATAAATTATGAAGCACAAACATATGGCATGATTTAAGAGCATGAACTCATAATTCACACGAAACTTTAATGTTTTTGCCGTATTCGTGACATGCCTTATAATGGGACTATAAACTGGGATTTTGTTTTCTTTTGTTCTGGGTTTCACTGTGCTTTGGAAAGCTTGAAGAACTTAGCTTATTAATAGAGTGGATTATTGTCCACTTATTTTTAACCTCAGAGCTTTAGTATTATTGTACTGATCAAAGAAAAACCACAGTGATAAACTACAAGGTTTGACTATGTAAGACTCAAGATATTAAATAAACCTGCATAGAAAAATATCATTAAGAAATGAAAGCACTGCATTAACATAATGGTTATGGTTACATGTACATATGTCAGCTTAAGTAGTGTAAAGGAGTGTTGTAGGTCTAATGAAAATATAATCGGGTTATATAATTGATTATGCATACAGTATACAAGGGTTAGAAGAACAACAATGTACACAAGAACAAGGGAAAGGAACTATATGAAAAGATTATAAGAAACAGATGATCTCCTCATACCTCAACACATGGTGCAAAGTGACATTAGTGCTGATAAGGTTTATTTATCCATGTGGTTTTTATACGGCTATAAAACACCAAGCAGCAGACAGACCCATCATGCCTCCCTCGTGTACTAAAGTGCTGAAACCTGTGCCTGGCCTGAGACTCTATGCCCTGAAACCCTATAAGCTCCTGGAGGCCCCTAAACACAACACATAAAACACTCCACTCCTTTGACTGACATCTACGCTGAGAGATGTGAAGCTCTTTGATCCCTTAGGTTAAGAAAAATGGTCTCTTTTTTTAAGTGGTAAAGTTGATTTGCGAGTGTAGATGGATTTGTCATTGTAAGAGATTAACTTGTGCACTCCTTTATATAAGCAGAAAAGCTTATAGCATTTTATCTGCATGGTTATCAAGGCAAAACATACTGTCAGGGATGCTTAGCAGTAAAGCAAACAGTGATAAACAATGAATGGTGAGATGAACCTTCATGTTTGGGTTCACTGACTGACAGGACACTAAGTAAAGCTTCTGTCCTCTGGTTCTAGTAAAAGCCACCCTCATTCACAGGGCAGTAAAACAATCAGGCTATGCCATATCTTCCCCTCATCAGCTAGAGGGGAATGTTAACATCCCTCAGTGTCGCAGCATTCCTCGCACTTTACTGTGGTTTAATGGGGAACCCTGTGGACAGCTAAGAGCGCCATGGTTTACAGAGGAAATTGAAGCCTAACACCAGTTAAGGAACCAAGTATTTTCTTTGTGCCATTAACAGTCAGGGATTTCATTACTCAAACCTAACACTAATCACTTCCACAAACACCAGAAACTCACAGAACTGTAGAAATTGACATTTGCTTTCAAAATTGCTGGAACTTTCATATGTTCTCTTAGATGAGACAATAAAGTAAGTAAATGCCAGTTTCCAGGGGTGGAAAATACTTGAGTAATTATGCTTTGTTACTGTACTTAAGTAGCACTTCTGAGATTTGCACTTTACTCAAGTATTATTGAAATTGAATACTTTTACTCAAATACATTTCCAAGAAAAAAAACAACAACTTTTTTTACTCCTTACATTCATTTTGACCTCCCAAGTTGTTGTTGTTCTTTCGGCTGCTCCTGTTAGGGGTCGCCACAGTGGATCACCTTCCATTGTTCGCATATTGATTTGGCACAGTTTTTATGCCGGATGCCCTTCCTGACACAACCCTCCCCATTTATCCGGGCTTGGGACCCGCGCTGAGTGTGCACTAGCCTGTGCACCCCCAGTGGTTGGGGCGCCCCGTGTTGAACTCAAACCCACGATCCTGAGATCAAGAGTCCCATGCACTACCAACTGAGGCATCTTCTGACATCCCAAGAACTCATTACAAATCTCTAATTTTTCTTAGTAAGATGTTCTTTTGCTGGAGTTACTGATTCATACAGGATGAAGTGTCTAATTTGCCTCTCACATAAACTGAAATAGAAGCCTTTAAAATTCACCATCAAATCTAAAGAATTATATTGACTAAAGTTAAGTTTGGTACGTTAGCTAGTTAGGCTTTGTAATTTATCTAGTTAAATTAGCTCCATAGTTAAGTTTTTTAATTCTGTTTTGTTTTCATTGCTATTATGCAATAGAATTAATTCTAAAAGGGTTAATCATTAGCTATCCAGCAAGCCAAATTCTAGTTTCGCCTTAGTTAGCAGAATATTTTCCTTATGAATGCTTAGCGAACTATCTAGTCATGCAGGGTCAGGCATGATGAACTTGTGGTCAGCTCTTTTCATCAAAAATATTTACCTTGTACTCTTGAATGTTTAAATATGTTTAAGTGTAGATATGTTTTGACGTTCACTTAAGTAAATTTTTGTCTCCACACTTTTAATTGAGTATACTTATGACACAGTACACATACTTTTAATTAAGTAAAGTTTCTCCATAATTTTATGGAGAAAAGCAATTTTATAAGAGTAAAGCACCATTATAGTTCTGCTTCATAACGGAAAATGGTTTAAACCCTTTTTTGCATACGTGAGATGTCAGGACGTTCTGACATAACCTTTGCCACCATGGAATGTTAATATATCTTTCGTTATATTTGCTTAGTTTTGTAAACACCTTAAGCATGTTCCATCTTCATTCCACCAGCTGCATAAATATGAATTGGTCGACCCAAAGGGAATATGTATTTCAATTCTTGTGCAAGCGCAGTGTCAATGGCTGAGGAGTCCTCGTCCAGCCAGAGGTTCACGTGTTCTCGGAAGCACTTTCTAAAAAAGTTGAATGTTAATTTAGTATGCTTTTCATAAGGAAGGAGTCTGAGGAAAACTATGTTTTTCTTGGATACAGACATGGCAGTTATAGATGACTACCAGAGATTTATTTATATATATATTTAGTTTCTATTTATTATATATATATATGAAGAACAAATTCGTTCATGGGTATCTGTGCTATTTATATCAACATATATCCTTGGATGCAGAATTCCCATGGAATCATTCACAAAGTGATTAAAAAAATTAGTAAAACACTAGGAATTGCAGTCACTTCACATGAGACTTTGTGAAACAGGAAACCATATGAGTCACATTTTAACACCTGAGCTTATTATATGACTGCAGAACAACTCATCAGAGTTATAAAACCTGGGTGAGTAAACAACAACCATTTTCCTGTTTCTGCGTTTGCCACCACAAGCCTTCTCCATCAAACACAGGTTTTCTTGTCTAAAGAGCTGTTGTGGAATGAGAGGTTAAACTGACCTTTCATGTGGTCACTCACTTAGTTTATGGCTTTATGTCTCTTGTAATGATCATAGCCTCTTCCCCTGCCACTTTCCCCCTCTTCTCCAGGAGTGCTTATCTCCTCACTGACCCATCATCAAGAGTCGTTTTTCGAAGAGGCACACATAAACAAAGGGCTTCACAAAGCGAAGATCTGTGGTCTGTCACCAGGCATCATGCTTTATCTGAGATTGATCCTGGAAATAGGCTGATTAAGCTCATGGTTGCTCAACAGAGCTCACTGTCCCCGCACGAGAAAGCGTGCTGAGGTTAGTTTGCTCCCACAGGCCCAGAACAGCAGGGAAGCAGACAAACAGATAGACACAAACAGCTACACAAGTCCCAGGCTAGAAAACAGCTGCACAATAAAGAGCTCATTACTGCTGGCCATGGGAGCATTTCACTCTTAAAAAGAACATTACCAGCAGGGAATAAGGATTGAATCAACAACAGCAAAAATATGGACTTTTTTTATTGTTATAAGCACCGAATCATTTTTCCAAAGTATATAGACTTGGTTTGCCACCATCGATCATCAAAAACATCCTCTTAAAACATTCATTTAAATTATAGTGCTTGGGAGATGTGCTATTGTCTCTGTAAAAGAAAACTGACATTGTTTAGTAAATATAACTTGCTCCAGATTAAATAACTTTTGCCAAATCACGGTTGCATTATTGAAAACAGCTCTTTCAGCATTGCATCCACACAACACGCGGTGTGATAAGATGCTTACTGAACGCAGTCCCTAACTCCACTCTAACACCTGGACTGAGGTCACTGAGAGACACTGTGCTTCCTCCTGTGGCATTCTGTTACGTTTTTAGAAGCAATCTGAGGTGCTGGTGGTGATCCTTAGTACAGATGGTTTTAATAAGATTCTCTCAATGGCACTCCTCAATATAAAGCATTCTCCATCATCACTGGCTGCTTGTGTTACAGATTACTAGCCAGTTAAAATGCTGAAATGACATTGTAGAGGCCACTTCCACCATCCGCTGCACAGCTTGTTGGTTCTCACCATGCTGTAATTCATACCACATGGAGCTACAGCCTGCCTGTGCCTGATAAAAGCTGAATTCTAGCTCATTTAGAGCACTGCCAAGCCGTTCTTTTTTGCTCCCCAGTAAATCGCATTGTGACACTGGGCAGCCTGCGGTGGGGAAAAAAAAAACGCAGGAGTTCGCTCAAGGACTGTGACCCTCTGCAAACAGGTTTATTCCTCGTGTTGTGTTGATGGGATTCAAGTCAGAAGACAACAGCTGAAACCCAGGCTTTCACAGGCCTGAGTTTCAGAGACAGGCCCCTTACTAAAAACAGCAGATTATTTTCCCAGCAGGCCTTCTGGACTATTATAATTTGTTTTAATGGGGCTGAATTCGAAATAAATGGCTTTTCCTTACATTTGTCTGAAATAAAAGCAGGAGAGTGAAAGAAAATGCCAAAAAGGAAGAAAGCCTTATTTTACATTCACCCATAGCGCCCCAAAAATGCACATCCAGCCCACTGCTACAATGACAGCTTTTGTGTTGTAAGTCAGGGGTTAACAGAATTCTGTCAGCATCCGGAGACGACCCTTCTCCATCCAGTGAAGTGGTCTCCAAGCATTTCATTCTTGTGTTCGTCTTTGAGGCCTAACAAGAAGGCCCCTTTTTGTGTGCAATAAGCCAACAACGACACCCTTTTGAACAAAACCTTGCCAACCAGATGGATTTCCCCAGCTCTCTGAACAGTCAAAGTCAAAATCTACTATCTGTTTGTACTTTATCAGTATGAAAGCACTGGTAAGGAGGGGAATGATTCTGAGGAATAGACACTCTTTGTAAATTCCTTCCACAAAAAAGTGTCTGCTAACAACACTGACTAATGTATTTAAACCCTAACCGTGCAAACCATATATTCTGTACTTCCCACAACAGCCTGCTTTTCTTTGTGCTGCCTTGTCAGCGCTGCATAATTCAAGCTTGCATTGCTCTATCAGGTCAAGGATCTCCGTTCCTCTGGTCAGAGCTCTTGCTGTGTGAGAGGAGTAGGCACTGTCAACACCTTCTGGCTGCCAACTGGCATCATCATCTTTTCAGGCTATTGCTACATGACAAGATTTTTAAATTACTCATAAAAAGGACTTTGGCTTAGACAATATGCTCCTACTGTTGGATTTGTTTGGAGTGATATACACTGTCAGATATTGTATACCAAACTCAACAGGTAATGAATAAAGTAATATTTGATAAATAATGTGGGTGACTATGAAACGTTTGATTAATTTTATATTTTTTTACTTAATGTAACTTTGAATAAGATGTAGATGTGAATGTGAATTAGATAACAAGATATGAATAAGATAGTGTTAGAAATATTAATAAATGTTTATTTATGAATGAATAATTAAAACAAGATTTAAAAAAATATTGTTCAAATACCTAATAAACTGAACTCATCAGGTAAAGAATAAATAAATATTTGCTAAACATTATGGACTATTAAAAGTTTGATGAATTGTACATATTTTACTGTATAACTCTGAGTATGATGTAAGTCTTAATTAGCTCTAGAGCTGTGTATGCTGAGGCTGTTGGTGGTTGGTGGTGCCTGGTTGTCTTGTTTGGTGGGTTTATGACCTCCGGATCGGAAATGTTGCCAGATCTGGTCCCTGTGCCTGCGCAGCGGAGGGGCAAGTTGAAAAGTGCACATATTTAAGCCTCCCCCTCTCTTCTACAATAGCTACATCAAAGAGCACATGCGGGGATGCAAATTGGTGTTAAGTGGAGGACCTCCTGTGGATGCTTGCCCTCTCCATCATGATAAGGACATGAGGAAATCTGGATGGGATTTTATGGAGGCCACCACACAGGAGCAGGGGGCTTCAACCATGCCAGATTGCTGATTCATGCCGAAGTGCATTCTCGCATACCTAACATGCACAGCTGCCTAAACATCAGAGTCGTGCCAGCTCTATAGTCATACCATATCACCTGGACCATGACAACCAAACCTTTTTTCTTTCTCATCTGCCTCTACCAAATGGCCAACATTATGTTAATGATATTCTACAGAGAGCAGTGATGGTTGTTTACATGCAAATCACGTGAAAATTAAGGTGAATGGCTTTTAAAAAGTAATCTTTTTTCCCTTAATAAAATGATTTAAGAATTGATGTGGGTCATATTAATATTAATTAACTAATACATTCACAATGACTGCAGACTAAACTAAAGGAATTAATTATCTAATACATTCAGAATGACTGCAGACTAAACTAAAGGAATCTGTGTCACAGGAATGGAATGTTACTACACAGCTGCGATTTCCGAAACTTTATTTGTGGACTCATTTATCCAAACAAAATTAAATGTGATGGATTTGGTTTTGTTTTCTGTACTACTAATAATGATCTGCTGATAAAACATAGAATAACAGACTGAGAAATGTGAGTAAGTGTATACACCATTGAGGCAATTACACGTTTTCTACCTCTCTTGAGACTCAGGATGTAATTGACATGGCTTATGTAACCTCGTGCATCTTCCTAACCCACCCAGAATGGTGATTTAAAATAAAAAAAAGTGAAAAGACATTGCAGTGGAGTTAATTGAGAACAGAGCATGGCCGGGAGAAGCTAATCAAACACAGCTCTGGAAACACTGGAGACAACCTCCGCTTACCCTCATAACTCTCTCCTTTCTTTGTCTCTATTTCTATCTCTCTCTCACTCTCTCTGTGGAGTTGAGTCTGGATGGCCTGGCATTTGGTGAAGTAACCAAAGTGCTCGGTTCCATGGTAGAGGAATGAGCTGAGAAACTACCATAATCATGTTTTAAAATGCAGAAGCCTGTTGCGCATCCAAAATTACGAACCACACAAAACTGGAGCGAAAACAATCACGTCAAATTAAACAATGAAGCCATTTCGGGTAAACAGTGCTCCCCAAAATGGATGTTGGCAATGCTCAAAGTGCTCTATGACGCAGAAGTGAGTACACAAGTACGGAGTGGTGTCCTGAGATCTTCTCACCCTTTTATAATGCAGCCTGCTCCCAGCACGCACTCAAACAGAGGCATATACATAGTATCTAAACGCAACAATAGTCTATCCTGTAACCAACTAAGAAACAACTAAGAAATTCTCCTTAAACAAATGGATAATAGTTCATGTTTCTAATTTATATTCAAGTACATCAAATCCATTTTACAACACTATTGGAATGGAGGGATATCTTAATGAATAAAATCTAAATGGAAGAACAGAAGAAAATGGAAAAAAGCTGAGCGCTTTCATCTACAATCAGTCTTGATGGACAGCTACTGCCTGGACACAGATGCATCTACAGCACACTCATAAACTCTTTTATTCTTTAAGATGATGCCAAATAGCGCTGTAAAGTGTTAACAGATGCTAATTTATGGAGCACACAGCACTAAAGCCCGAGTGTCAGCCATGAGAAAGAGAAGGTGTGATGGACAGCAACACACAACCCTGGAAAAGACTCTGTAATCTTCTCTGAGAGAAAGAGCTTTACCTATACACTTTCACTGACACATGCAGAACCCATCAACTGTGTCAACAAGGCCTGTCAGGGGATCGGCCATGCTGTTTTACCTGTGATCTTAACTGAAATTAGTCTAAGCTGATCTCAAAGCTCCAAGACTTTAATTACAGCTTTAATTATTGCTTACATGATGGTATCTTTAGAGTAAGAGTATTTTTTTTCACACTTTTCCCCACATTTTTAAGACAAAATCTCCAGTTTCCAATTACCTTTATTTGTATAGTGTCTTTTTTTACAATTAAAGGAGTAAAAACTGATAAAGCAAGTATAAATGAAACAGTGTGCTGTAATAAAACCAGCCAATAAAGCAACATAAGAAACTGTAAAAGCAAAAGCAAATAATGAAAAGAAATGTTTAACAATGTCTTTTAAGGCATTGGTAAAAATTGATTTATACTGATAACCATTAAGATAAAATCAGTGTTTGGCTTCCTCTAAATTACCAGGCTCTGATTTCCTTTGCCTGATCATAATTATCTACAGTAAAAAGAAAGAAAAAGGATAAAAGACACATTTCCTCTAAAGTTGTGCCAGAGGAGGGAGCCCACTTACTGATTAAAGCATATAAGAGTATTACACATTTTAAGCAGGAAGCAACTCAAACTTGTGAGTCAAATGGCTCTAAGCGACAGCTGCTTGTGATTTTTTTTGCCTTGGATAAGGAGAATTAAATAGTCAGGTTTGTTTTGTGCTCCTTGTGATTCAGGAAGGCATGAGGAAAGCCACTTAACTGCTGGTTACCATTTTGCGACATGTGTGCCATACTTAACCTGGCCATGCTTGGTTGCCTTCCCTGTCAGAGCTCAGTGAATAACTTTCCACAAGCTTTCCTGCAATCTGACTAAACCAAACTTGTACTGGTACTGTCCACAGTAATCCCAATCCGAAAGAGTTAATGGTTAGTGTTAGGAGGAGGAATGCTGTGGTCTGATTTTATGCCTGAGGTGGTCTGTTGTGGTTCGGGTTTTAAATTTCTGCAACTAAACTAAAGTTTGAACATTGTCTGAACAGTTAAACTGTTTATGCCTCAGAAGCAAAATGTTTGTGTTTCTTGTCTGACCACTGTTTCTCTTTTTTGCGTGGAAAAGAGAATGATCACAGCCCACAAGAATCCCACCTTCTCTCTCGAGCCTATCACTGCTGAGAACTGAATATGACAAATGAATGAGTCAGAACTGAACTTCGCTGAACTCTCTATATGTTTAATTTGTTAATAAGATTAACATTTATTTAGCATTACCTCTGTGGTGTTGGATTGTTGATATCATTCTCACTGTTCAAGGCCTCAGGAAGGGAAGGAGGACGTTGCTCTCTTACAGCAGGATACTCCACTTAATGACTGGAGCTGACTGACATCCACTGCAATGAGCTGGCCAGTGTTTTCGGTAGGCCTTTAGGGACTGATACTACTGACTGATTTGTTCAAGCGATCATTTAGTCCTGTTTTACGCTCAAAAAAGGCACTCACAACACAAAGCTTCTATACCATGTTGACTGCTACTGTCAACAGATCAGTCTACACTTAGCATGTCGTCATCACATCAATGTAAGCACTGTTTATGTCAACACTCAATTTCTTTGATTTGAGCAACAAATACATCAAAGCCTATAGGAAATGAGCTTATCATTATCAGTTGACAGGGTACACACATGCACACAGAAAAACAGCATTCAATTACACATAGCTTGACCTGCAGTCAAAATAGAGTTTATTTGACTAGAAAATGTATTTTTAGCTACTACTTCACAGACATCCTTTGTGGAAAAATTACATACATTTTCACATGACTGTACGGTCATGTGAAAATGTGTAAAAATGAATTTCAAAATGCTGTGCCCTGAAATTGCACATGTAAAATAAGTGACATGCAAATAATCTGATAAACCAAACCACACGTCCTACATGTGAAAAATTAAAACGTGAAATTAAAGGAACTGTGTAAAAAAAATGACGTGAAAATAAATGAATCATGGCAAAAATCACTTGTGAAAATAAGTGAAGCATGTCCATGTATAGAAATCACACGTGAAAAATAAATGAATCATGCCTAAAAAAATGTGAAAAATGTGTAAAACATTTGTAAAACACTACATGTGAAAAATGTGTAAAACATAACGTGTGAAGTTGCATAAATGACGTGTAAAGTTGTGTAAATTCCCCATGTGATTATTCAAGTTTGTGTATCTTTGCTGTAAGTGTTCATGAATTACTCTGTGTTTTATGCTGAGACATGAGAGCTAATTGTGAAGTCCTTTTCCCAGCAACCACCAGGACCTCTCAGGTCTTTCTGAATTTCCAGGAATTCTTATTTCACAACAGAGGTTACTGACCTATGATTTCAGAAGAAAGTCAGAAAGGAAAGCGGATTAGCACTCCAGCTCTTTTGTAGAATGAGTTGTTATAAAACTGAAAGTATAACGTCTGTGAGAATTGGGAATTTTTCTTGAAGCAGCATAAAATTATACACAGTAATCTATAATAATAAGTAATCTACACACAGTAATCATTTTTAACTGTTGGATTCCTGGATTCAGCAACCAACACCATTCTATTTCTAGATGTAGCTTTTACTTGTTGTCTGCACTCAATAAGAAGTCCAGTCATTCTAATCCCCCCATGCGTTACTGAAGTCGAGACCTTGTGCAACTGTGCATTGTCTTGTGCTTTCACTGCCTCAACCATGAAAGAACCCTTTTCCTCCATCAGTGCAGTGCTATACCATCTGTTGATTAGCCCATCTGGTAGCCCATGTAGGAAAAGCTTGTGTAGCACCAAAGGAGGTAAAGGAAGAAGCACAAAGGCGCAGTTCTCACCACTTCAGATCCACAATAAGCCAGCAGCAGTCATCCCCGCTGGGTCTGATACTTCAGCGCCGCCCTCTCCCCAGGGTGAACCTTACATGTGGGCCTTTATCTGAGCCCAGAAGACTTCCCTCTTATTATGTGTACAACCATTCAGATGCTACTGAACCACAGCGCCAAGCTGTGTCATGTGCTCCACTAAACATCGTTCATATGGAGCATATACTTTGCGTATACTTTTTTTTTTCAGCCTAGCGATCACTAAAAATATCCTTAAGTGCGTAAGCAGGGCGAATAAATCTGAGTAGGTTATAATCAATTTGCATAGTGAAGTCAAGGTTTATATTACAGTCCTTTCCAAAAGCGCGGCTTTATAAGTAAGACATATATTTGAGTGTGGTGTAACACTTGTGAACGATTATGGCGAACTATAAATCTTTCTTCTCTCCTCTGGGTTAATGTATATGAAGAAGAGTGAAAGACATCAGTGTCTTCCAGAGAAGTGTAACAAATCCTCAGAAGAATAACAGGTCTACTATATCAAACCTCCCACTGTTCTTTCCACCAAAGCTTTGAAACACTGCCACACAGCACTCAGAATGAAATGATAGATTAGCAACAGGCCAGTATTCACAAGTTTAGATAAATAAATTCATACAAAACAGAGTTAGGAATTCATTCATGTCTGGTAAACATTGTATTCCAGAATAATCAGCTTCTTGTGTGTTCTACTATAAACTGCTAATGCAGGAGGTTATGTAACTACAGTTGGCACTGGGTCCAAAATGTCTGGTGCTGGCATTATATACAGTACATGTCTCTATGCCTGTTGCGCAATGCACAAGACTAACACTTCTTACTTAGTTGCTGTATTAACAGGAGGCAGACCACTCTGACGTTATTTTGAACGTCACTGAAATGCCTCAGAGAAAGCGATCAGAATATGAAATGCTTAAAAAGAACAGTTACTGACATAGAAGAACAGGATGTTTCTTTTTTTGCATGTACCATGAATAGTCTTGTTAAGACAGAATGCTGATAACAGGTTCCAAATTGTCATGCCAAAATAGGTTGCATAACCTCAGAGTAATTTAGGGAATTAAATTAGTGCTTAGGGAAATCCAGTTATTTGCTATGAAGTAAGTCAATTATGTATTCGAATAACCTTTTTTTTTTAAATTCAATAATTTAATAATGAATAAAAATAATATAGTGTAGACACTAAATAGTGTTACACACTCAACACTGACAATCTATACACGAAAATAACAGAACTTGTCTTACTTCACCTTCTTATCTGACAAAGATATGAGATTAGATAACATTCTTCACACATTCATTTGCAATTCTCTGTGATGTCCCAAGGGATCCCATTTGGTGTGTTTCAGTGGCTTTAAAAATGAATTAAACTTAAATCAGTAAAACTTAACCTTATATGATCATGAAACCACGTTTACCCAGAAATTCTGGAGATCTGGTTGATGTGTAGTTTATGAAGTGAAGTGACGTGACGTGACTTGTGGCCAAGTATGGTGACCCATACTCGGAATTTGTGCTCTGCATTTAACCCATCCATGACCTCAACATCTTTTCTAACATCTGATATATGAAACAGAAGAAACCAGGAAATATTCGTTACTGAGTCAGACCTCAGCTGAGACAAAATACCTCTTTATATTTACCATTAAAAATAAGAACAAAGCAAAAGAAAGAGTCCTTACCCTTTCGGGGAACTGCGCCGTCTCCCACATGACAGAAACATTTTCACACAGAGTAACTTAGTAACTCAGTCAGGCTCTCACATCATCTGCCATTCATGGTGACCACAACATAATACACGATCCAATGACATTCCAGCCTGAACATATGGACTCTCTACTTTGTATTTAATCCCTTCAAGGTGGTGTGAGACAGCACTTCTGAAATCTTACAGAAATGTCACACATGAATAATTGCATGATTCACGAAAAAAATATACACACGGTTTTTAGACACTATCATGTTTCATACATTTTTCAAATGTAGTGTATGTGTTTTTATTTTCACATTTGATTTTTTTACCTGATATATTTTTCCAAGTGATTTTTCACGTGATTTTTCTCCACGTGGTTCATTTATTTTCACGTTAACTTTTCAAATGTATTTCCCATGGTTTCTTTTTACATGATTAATCTTTTTCATGTGATTTTTCATAACTCATTTATGTTCACATGATTTTCCCCCATATGACTCACTTATTTTCATTTTCAAGTCAGAGCCAAGACCCACCTTATCTAAACAGTCACATTTCTGACTGGTGATGTTCCAGTAGATGCACACTTACTTACAAGATGCACACTTACTTACAAAAATGGGACTGAGGGTGAGCTCAGTCTAAGACATGAAAGTTATTAGGGCTGTTAAGGTGGAAAGAAAGTGTTTTATTTGTCCTAGTAATCAAAGCCCACTTTGATCTGTGTCACATATGATGCCTTCTGGCAAAGTGATGCAGCCATTCTCTCATGCATGTGATTTTCTGCAGAGGATTGGCTGCACAAACATGGCCTCTTCTCGGGCTGTGAGATAAGTAAATATGTGTGGTGCTTTTAGTTCTTTCAGTTTGCTCTTGATCTCTGGTTCAATTGATTCCACTCCCCCAAGAATCATCACAGTCAAACTGTAGTTGCCATGGAGCCATTGACAAGACAAAAAAAAAAAAAGGGTTCCCCATTTGGACAAAGAGCAATAGCAGTTGTCATGCACACAATCCAACACAATTTCTCAACAGCTGCACAAGGCCACAAGAAGAATCTGGGAGGCATAAGAAAAATCACGCAAACCGGTCAATAATCATTAGAAAAATCTAAGAAAAGAAAAATGATTAAGGGAGGCAACGGGGGTACAATTAAGAAGGGAACAACACACTAAAAATAAACATATGTGCATGTTTTCACACATCACAATGATATATTACTTCCTTTGCACTCATAATCAAAATTAAACCCAGTAATATTGAACCCTGTGGCATGCATGTTAGATCTTGTCCACTGGGTGAACATGCCCGCCTCTCAACTTTCGGCCATCAGCACCCCTGCCCCCACTGAGCACCCTCGTCAGAGCTTAACTGCAGCCGGACCCTCATTTCCATCTCAGTCAGAGAGGCGGTCGATGATTACAGCGCAAAGTGTACAGGACAAACAGCACCAAGGCTTCCTGTAGGGAACCTATTAAGAGGCAGATCCCGCATTTAGCCTCCTGTTTCGCTATGAAAATCCAATCCATACTAAAGCGGCCACATTCGCATTCCATCTCCTAAAAATATCTGGTAATTTCTGCCAGTGGAAGGGCCAAGATGTAAATATATTTAAGGGGGGATGACATTCATACAACAATTCTTGAAACTTAAACTGATCCATGTGATAGATATAGATATATTGAGTAAATTAGAAAAATTTCCTCCAACCATTTTAAATAAGCTGTGTAATGCAATGCCACTATTTGTATCTAAATTTGTTTAGTCCTCCAAATATCTGTGTCTACCATATATTCGTATTTAAATCCGTACTGCGTGTGGTCTAAACTGGAATGTTTAGGCCATAGATGCTCGGGGGCCGCTTTTTTTTTTTTTTTTTTTTTAAATCTCATTCACACAGTTGTTACTTTTGTTTGTACCCACCTGTGCCTTTTTCCTTACAAATTTAGTTAGCTCTATTTCACAAAATAACAAACTAGTAGCCAACCACCATGACCCTGACCAGGCAGTTATTAAAGATGAATGAATAAAGACTGTAAATGAGCTCATGTTAATTTCTTTTTGTCCTGAGATCTTCATATGTGGCCACTCACCATGTCATGTGAACCTTTCTGGCAAACTTTGTGGCAACCCTGCATTACAAGACAGACTGTCTCAGTAGTTTTTTTTAAGAATCTAACATCATTGGCAACTAATGAAATTGCCAATCATTCTGCAAAAACTTCACTATAAAAAGCTTTCACTGACTGGAGAAAGACCTTTCGCTCTGCCTGTTCTTAATTGACTTGCACTGCAATTTATTCCAGAATATATATTAATGTTTTTTTAGCTAGACACATGTGTCTAGTTTTGAAGCAGTGTGTGGGAAGTTGATTTTTCATATTTTGAATGCACTGATTGGAGAGTGACATGCATTTCATTATCTCAGTTTTTATTGCAAACAGGAAGGGTATAATATAAACTCTTTGTCAGGTCCTCACTGTGGGCACTGGGGGGGTGAGTGTTTTATTTCGAAGGAGCCTGAGCTTGCTGCGCTGCGGTCTGAGAGGAGTTCCATCACTCTGCAGGATCTCAGGGGGCTTGGAGTCAGCGGGACTCAGCAAAATCCCAGAAGGCCATGTCAGCGTCACTGATAACACCTTCATCTCCGACACTCCCTTTGGCCGTGTGTTTACTTATCTCAGGAGTGTTGCTCAGCAAGACTCACCTTCATATGCACGACTTACAGGGATGGGGGTACTCAAAGACTGACCTCACACTTCACTGTAAATGGCATTTCCCTCATTACAAGTAGATGATAGCCAGAATAGTTAATGAGCTTTAATCCAGAAATTCCTGATAAATACCACATTACCATAATGATGTTTCTTCAAACGTCACTTGAAATGCATTGCTGATCTAAGAGACTTTGAAAGGAAAAAAAAATGTTGTTATGTCATGCCATTGAAAGACTAAACCATAAACCAAAACTTTATACAGTTACTTGATCCAGTGTATTGTCCATTTTAAATGGTTTCCATCTCCGCATTATGTTACAGCTAACTGCCCCTCTACAAAGTAAACTCAGCTTATTTGAATCACAAAGCAAATCTCTAACATTAAAACACTGGGCTGCTTGATGCTATGTAAAGAGTAAAGGAATTTGCTATTTGAAAATAAAGCAGTGGTTGCAGACTGGGCCTGTTTAATATGTGTATTAGCTTTCAAAGTTATGTTTGGATAACAAATGAGGGGGCTGTTTTTGAAAGCACGTGCAAGCATACATTAGCGACCATATAAGAAAAAAAAAATCACAAGAGTTATGACTTTTCATCATCTCCATCAAACTACTCATTAGGGTGGCTGCCTGGTTATCACAGCAAATCTGCTGCATTCTTATATTTCAGAAAAAAAAATACATAGATGAAAGATTGGGCTGCGTAATCCGTGGTGTTTATTAGACATGGTTAGACATGCTTGGGGTTGTTTTACATAGGATACATGAAAACCACACTGCACAAGAATAACATTATTTGGCAAAGAAACAAAAAGAAAAAAAAATCAATTGGAAAACGACGAAAGAAAATCTTTTCTAGTAGGTTTATGGTGTGCTCTGGTGTGATAATAGACAGTTTGTTTTGTCTGGGTCAGCATATGGCTGGGCTTTAACCATCAGAGCTGCTGATCTGCAAGCCTTCAGGATTAATTCACAGACAAGAGAATTCACAGACAAGAGACAAGAGACAAGAGAATGCACACACTGTGCAGCACCAGAACATTGAGCCTCGTCTCTCACTCTGTCACACTTCTTTAATAATAAGAATACAATGAATTACTCTTAGTGCTTTTCACCCACAGTTCTGCCTCCTCTACTCATTCTCTTCCCATTGCTGCTCACTCTCGTTAGCCAGGGCCAAGTGGGAACGGGTCTGCAGAATCTCAGAGCGGGTGTGAACTCTCCCACTAGTGCCACCTTGTAAAACGACATCTGCATTCAGCGCCTGGCTTTTGAAGAGAGCAAAGCTAATAACTCAAAGTACTTTAAAGGCAGTGAAGTGAAGGTAAACCGTCAGCACATACAAATGAAGGAGAGGCAAAAACATTTACAGACAGACATTTACAAATTTCAATGAAAATGGTCAATCAAATACAAACTCTGAATGACTAATTAAGGTGCATATAGATCAAACTGTAATCAGAACAATGGTCCACTTTGGATTTTGGACGGATTTGGCTGAAAAAATGGCACTGTGTTCGCCTCATCAACCTCGAAAAGCTGGTAATTCATGCAAGGACTCTGAGAAGCTTGAGTAATGACTGATCTGCATGAAATGCTGGCTTTTCTGTGAGCATTGCACTGTTGTGTTGCTCTGGTCTCTTTTCTTCTCTTCGGCTTTATTTTAGGTGAGTGACTTGGCACGCTCGAATCATACTCCTGGAAACCGAGCTCACATCTGCGTCCTGTTATGCAGCACATCCTAATGCCCATACTGCCCCAGTCCACCTCATCACAGATTAGGCTGGATAACTTAATGGAAAGTTCTAGCCCAGTGAAAATCTAATTGTTATTTTTTAAAAGAAACCACAGGTCTTCCTTCACACTTGCGTTTGCAAAAACATGTTTGTACACTGACATGGTTTACCACAGCAAGTTAAGAGAGCTTTAGGAAGGCACAACATTAAGTGACAAATCTTACTTGATGTACAGACTAAAGGTGGGGGGAAAAACTGCTTTCCTGCTTTATTTATTCCTGTAAAGGATGCAAAGCTGTTTGGCATTTCATGTGCATAAGTACAAATTGAACATGTAATAGATAATCATTGTGATGGGAAGAATTTAAATGATGAAGAATGCACTGAAAGAGGCTGGGATCTGGTTTACAGTCAGAGGCGCACAGCAGGACATAAAATGAGAATAAAATCTAACGCCAAGGTTGAGAATAAGTAAGCAAAGCCAACAGCAATAAGCAAAGCCAAAATGTTTAATAGTGTATGGGATGCCAGGAGGCGGTAAATCACAGAGTGAACGCCCACTCTGTCGGTGTAAAGGGGCAGGATAGGGGTGTAGAGGGGCTATGGGTGAGTTTAACACGCGCACGCGGTCGCTGCTCTCCTCAGTGCGGGATTCTGCAGTGCGGTTCTCTTCTTCACACGCAACATGGATGTGAGAGTGATCTTAGTGGCAGTTCTGGTAACGGTGACTATCTATGGATCTGTTTCAGACGGTAAGTTACTTATACTTATTTATAGGAATTCATGTGCAAATGCTTATTTATAAGGATACTTTGCCATAAAAATAAAATCACCCCAATGTCGCTGAATTTCATTTGCTGGCTGCTGATTTGCGTAATTGTAGTGAATAAAACGCAAAATTTGGAAAGGTGTCAGTTTTTACCCTTTTTTTGTTGCGACTATAATGATTTTAAATGTAAACATGCTATTATCCATCTTACCCATCAAATCCAGCTTGTCCTTTCTATCAGTATATGCACCAACTACCGTTTTCACTCTTACTTGTCATCTGACTCAGAAAACTTCCCAAGTTCAGTGCAACTAATTTGTACATAAATCATTCCGCATCATCTTCCAACTCATCCAGCGTGCTGAGGCACAGCCTGACATGCAACATGCGGCTGATTAATGTGTGTATTTGTCACTAACTTTGTTTTCCTTTAATTACCCACAAATGAGGGACCAGCACAAAAACAGCAGAGAGGGACAAAGTGAGAGATAGCGCCAGTCTGCACTTCAGTGAAACAAAAGCGCAGGGGCTCTATCCATCCCTCTTTAGCATAACAATGCTGTTAGATTACCTGGCATGGCGTTTGCATATTTTAAAGTGGTCGAAAATGGTCGGATCTCGATTCAGTGCAGGTACTTGTCACCCCTGAGCATCTGTGGGAGTGGGTAATGTCCGTTTAGGCTACGTGCGCCTTGCAGCGCTGCTCATGCACGTAGCCATGAAAAAAAAAAAAAAAGAAAGAAATTCCAGTGTTCACTTCACACCTAGTGTTTGTATAAGGACAAACGAACACTGCAAGAGTTAATTCAACACCCTAAGGGTTCATATAGTGCTAGGAGTTTGGATGTGTGTGATGTCTTCGCGCGTAATCCGAGCTTTCCACTGTCCATGCTCTCCACTGACACATTGCGCCATGCCTGTGTGTATATTAAATGTAATTGTGTGTTTGTGTATTATGTGCGCATTGTTTATTATGCATGCACGTTTGCGGCTGGGGAACCAACTTTCCTCTCGGGATCAATAAAGTTGTGTTTTTTTATCCAGTCAGCATGAATGTGAGCGAAATATTGCCAAAAAAAACCCTGTGCTGAATCAACACTTTCAATGCTGACATAACAGTTATGCCCTTTTCTACTGCACTGTGGGAAATTGTTGTAATTGTAATTATTTTAACCTGTCACAGTTTTTCCCTCTGTTTCATTGTTCAATCACACATTTTCCTATTTGTGCAAAATCCATTACCAGAACATGTGGATTGGACAATAAACATATACACATCAAATCCAAAGTCAGAGCGCCTGCACAAACCATTCAAAATCTGCTTGCCAGCAATTTATTTATTGACTTCCTAATGAAGTTGCTTTTTTATAACATTAAGATCATTCCTAAATCGTTAATTCCTGTCTGTGAATTCCTGTCTTCACTGCTGTGTAGAACTTTTAATGACAGGAATTAACGATTTAGGAGTTTAAGAAGTTTTACCTTGCATAATTAATTATGATAAGCCTGCTGGAAAGGTGCAATATGATATTTTTAATTATTCAACCTAACTCTCTGCAGTGAACATTTTTAAACATCATTATGAGTTTCTGTGATTGAGCACATCTGTTTTGGATCACACTTAAAAGCAAAAGGCCAAATACCTCTGTAAACCTCAGTAATTAGTGTTGCAGGTCTCCAAACATGACTGAGGAACAAAAAAAAAACAGAAACAGAAACAGAATATTGTAGAAACAAAAATGAAAAAGGAGGCTAATCATTTGTATTAGTAGTAGTATAATCTTCACAAAGAAACGTACATTTGAAATATTCAACAGTTATCAATGAGTTATCAGTGAGTAAGAGGTGGCCACATTATATTATGTAATGTAATTTGTGCAAAATTTATAGATGGATTTTCTATAGAAATTTTGTAAACACCTGACTGTGTTAAAAATATTCCTCTGCTACAAATGTTAGGTTACCTTAGAAGAAGGAAACAGTGTTGTGCACCAACTAACACTAACATCAGAATATTGCAATTTATTTGTGCTTTTTATAGTTTAAATTATTTTGTATATTTTTAAATTCTGTTTTGATTACTTGGGATCATCCAAATTCAAAGTGGCAGCATTTCACATATGTTTCATGATCTAATAAATCGGGAATGGATTTAACTGCCTTAGGAACGTTATGATGCAGCTGTTGAAATATTGGTTCTGTTCAAGCTGTGTTTTCTGTTTTTAGCCTTGGTTGGTACTATATACAGTGAATATAAAGGCGGGTTTTTAAATACATCTTTATTTTTCTATTTAACCCTGTACAGCCAAGCCTATCAGCCTGGTCGAGAGGTGTTGGTGCCGTTCTACAGTCACCATGGTCCCCCAGAGGAACATCCGTGAGCTGAAGTTCGTCCACACACCCAACTGTTCTTTCCAAGTCATGTGAGTATCAACTGCAGTGTCTTTCTCACACACTCACTGATCCTGATGCAGCACTGCTTCTTGGGGGGTGTCTTACGGAACCCCTTGACCCATTTCACACCATCAATCTCCTGCTGCTGAAGGAGCAGTGAATGGAGATGGAATAGGCTTCCCCTGTCTGGCATTATGCTGTGGGTCACACTCTCACAATTACACACATGCAGAGGAAATGCTATAGGGGGGGGGGGGGGGGTGGGCTTCGAGACTTCGATGTAGTTTTGTTTCATACAGGAAGATGTCACAGGGTTCCACTTGAAGGACTTTCTCACCCATTGTGCCTGAAAATCCTTCTCACATGTCATATCCTTGCATGCTGATTAAAGTCTTCCATAATCTTTTATGTTTCCATCTAAGTTGACAAGAAACGCTTAAAAACATCCAGCAATTACCAACCAGTCGCCTAAAACTCACCTTAACCAGTGCTCAAATAAAACGTTTAGGAATTAACCACATTCTTTGGAGGCAACACTGTAAAATGCAACTGTAATATATTATGACATTTCTCCAATCCACAACTTCAACAAAACTCTATAGCATTTAAACCAAGTCAGCAGTGCAAGGATAAAAAAACAGCTGTGCACACATGGCATACATGGACAGACATACAGACCTATGAAACTGACACAGGGCTTATCGATATATCCCCAGAGGACAGATCAGAAGCAGTACTCAAAGCTCAGGGATTCTCCATACCATAAAACTGTCTTGATGAGTGAAACTGGTAACATTATATGCCACAGTTTTTTGTTGGCCTTCACTTGCTGTGAAGCAATTACTACCTGCTGTCCAGAGACCTGACACGCATAACTCCTGCTAAGCAAAATCTAGACAGACAGGCAAGTACCAGGCTATGATGCACTCTTATAACATTAGAAAAGCTCAGCAAAGATATCTATATCTTTGGTTAAGAGTACACAGCATGATGATACATCAGTATGACACAATATAAGAGAATTAAGATAAGAGAATTAAACTAAGGCAGGAAGTCTGGGAGTTATCATGTAAGTGATTTTTAATTCATATTAATGTAACTGAATAAATAAGAATATTGTGTCTGGTGAGAGTTTATAGGGGAGATGTGCCTTAAATCACAGCTCTTATTTATTAGTCATTCATCTTAATCCCTATTATTCTGTAA
This sequence comes from Pangasianodon hypophthalmus, assembly GCF_027358585.1. Lineage (NCBI taxonomy): Eukaryota > Metazoa > Chordata > Actinopteri > Siluriformes > Pangasiidae > Pangasianodon > Pangasianodon hypophthalmus. The sequence goes on from NC_069712.1 coordinate 16,480,264, forward strand.
CTTATCAGTAAAAACTGAGAGTTAAAATGTGATTACGAGAGGCAGAAATGTAAGTCTGGATCTCCTCAAGGAGTTAGAAATGCTTCTGCCTGAATGTGTGAACTTCAGTGGAGGTTTTAGACTTAATGCATGTGGTTAAGTGGGATGTTTGATTATCATTGGTAACGATTTATAATAAGATATTAACCTTAATCCTATATATCTTATGAACCTAGATCCCAGTGGTTAATTTGGTTGTAGATTGAAGCCTAATTATCTTATCTTATTGTTCATAAGTGCCCATTACATCCAATAAAATAGGTAAACCATTAAAGGAATTTCAAATAGCTTACTAAATATAGATACACAGTTTGGTAGTTCATTTGCTCTTGATTCATAGAGATAAAGATTCATAACTTTGCTCTTGCTTACTAGAACACATATGAATCTGACAAAGCTTTAGCAGTCCTTGCTGAAGTCTTGAAGGATGATAACAATCTGTAAGACAATCTGCCAAGATGGGAAAGTGGATTTGGAAAGGAGACAAAGAAAAACAATAACAGACAATAAAAGCCTGCCACGGTATATCACTTACTAGAAGAGAAAAGTAACTGCTTCAGTGAGCGCCACTGAGCTTTTCAGCTGCTTCAGCCCTTGTTCATGTGTGCCTTTGTATAGCTAGTGCTGACTATGGCATATCTATTGTGCTGCATTCAAACCTTCTTTACAATGGACCAAGTGCTTTAATGCTTTAAAAGACATGTAATAATTACATGGATGAGTGGTACAGATGAATATGTATTATTGAAGAAGTATAATTTAATTATTTTCTGTTCTTTTCCCCCACAGTGCCAAACTGAAGAACAATAAAGAGGTGTGCCTCAATCCTGAGACAAAATGGCTACAGCAGTACCTTGAGAAAGCCCTTGAAAAGTAAGTAGAAAATCATTTGCATGAGCAGAGAATGGAAGAACTGTGAGAAACAAACTGAAATACTGCTGTTTTCACATATCTTTTAACATATTGCCAATCAGACTTAGCAAGCATGGTCCACATGTTTACATGTGATCAACCAGATCTATAAACACCCCTTCAGTCTTTCCTAAATAGAAGGTATGCATAGTATTCACATTAAAACAGGTAACTGAAGATACAGTGGTATTTCTGCTTTCCTGTTTCTCACATTACCAAAAATGTCCTTGTCCATGTGCTTTTTAGTCATGAACTCTGGCTTCATACTTCAAAAGCAGCTGTGAAATATGTATACCTTTGGTTGCTGAACATAATTTTAATGCTTACCAGGCCCTGTCTACAGTCCTAATGCAAACCATTCTCTCATGCCTTGGCCTGGTTCAAGGAAAATCCAAATTTATACAGATTTTTCACTTACCCCAGATATTGTTTATCAGACAGGACATGCTTTGTGTCCAAATTTAGGTTTTATAGGTTTTCTGGGAACTACAATATGAGCACAGCCAGCAAGCAGTGAAAGATTAGAAAGTTGGATGACGTTCTAAACCACCAATTAGCGCCATGATAACTGCCTGCTGAAATTAGTGTATACTTACCTTAAACCACATGGAGTTATATATAATTGATATTTAGCTTATTATGACATACTGTAATGTAATATGTAATGTAATATGTAAATAAAAATTGAAGTATAGTGTTGTGCTGCAGTTTTATGCAATATTTATGTGAAAGGCTACTATTAAAATGATATCAGAAATAATGTTTTTCAAACATATGGTTTGCATAATGCTGTTTGGTCAGTAAACACCCGAAGAAGCTAAATTAAGACATCATGAAAGTTAAAAAGGCGTACATTTTTATTGCGTGTCCCACGAGGCCTCGTTTTAGTTACTGTACAGCACTAAATATTCCTAGACTTTCTCTAATGCTGAGTGCACACTACACTGTCAGTCCTGATTTTTTCTAACACGGGCAATTTTTAATCATACTTTGCCAGGGATACTTCAAGGTAAAATAATGTGTGCGAACTACTACATCCACAGATCACACATAGAAAAGTGTCCACTGGGCATAACATCTGATGTGAACACTGTATAAAAGGTGTGAACAGTCAAGTCTGCACAACAAAACAGTCATAGTTTTCAGTGGACAATGGACACAAGTGCCTCTGAATAGCTGCTAGGTGCTGATGAGCTCATACTGTGCAATCAGGAACAGTGTTCAGTCAGAGAGAGGGGAAGTTGTACATCTGATTTAAATAAAGGAAACTGAAGTTGGCATACTCCTGATATACGAGATATATGAGATGTACCACATTTGTATTATAGTTTTCAGATTTATTAGATTTGCTATTGATCTGAATTGTGGGTCAATGGTGTAATAGTTAGATCACTGTCTGGCATGGTGGTGTCTCATGGGGAAAGCCTAGACCTTTTACTAACTATGTAGTTACAAGCACAAGCTGCCCGTAAAACCCATTGACATGTCTGCTGCACGGTATGGCCAACATCACTGGCTCCGTGTTCTAAGTGCTTTCCCTGTTCAGGGTTTGGCAGACTGTGAAATGGTCCTGTTTCCCTTCATTGTCACACTGCTTTAGCATTCAATATAAGCATATGGCTATTAATATCATGGTGCTGCTCACTACCTAAAGTGCTTACTTAGGTCTTCATCATTTTGGTAGGGTGCAGTGAAGAAAATGTATGTACATGCTATATCATTGTCATACTAAATGCATTTTTCCCTTGTCTTTTTTTCCAGAATGAAGAAGGCCAAACAACAGGGCCAGTAAGGAAGCAGCTGGATGGCAAGCCCGTTTGTGAGCCACCACCACAGATATGTACCTGTACCGTATACTGCTCTGGCATGCTTGCTGAACCAGCACTTAACCTGCAAACCTTGCTTCCCTGTCAATGATTTGCCACACCTTCATCACCACCTCTGCTGCCGCTATAGGCACCTCCTTTGTTAGCACAATGTGCAATTATATATGTATGAGTGTGTTTTTTTATACGTATGAGATGTATATACAATGTTTTTATATCGACTTTAAACAGTAAAGAGATATTTTTGGAGTTGCGTTTGCTCCTTGCCTGTCTGTTACAGAGTTAGGTAGCACTGAATGTAGTATGATGATTTCGGAGCAAACATCCCAAATTCTGCAAACTCACAGTGTTCTTTATACTATACCATACAAGAGGAAAAAGTAAAGTGGGAATCACACACTGGTGCAGAGCTGAGCCCCAATGGCAGCATACCTGACAGGAGAACAAATAGGAAGGGAGTTGACTTTCTCCACCCATTTAATAATCATATTTAATTAACCCATATCTTAAAAATTTGTAACACTGCATATTGCATGTGAATGTAATATTATATGTATATATACACGAAAAGTGAAACGTTGCTTGTGTTTTTGTTCTCTGACTAACAGGGTGTTATTTTATACAAAAGTAAACCAAAAAACCTTGACCTTAGATCAGCCTAAGTAGTCTGAATTCCTTCAGGGAACATACTCCCTCAGAAGTAGCTTGTGAGAAAAAAATGGAAAGGAATGCTCTTTTTTCTAAATTCTATCATTGTGTAAGCAAAGAAACATCTGGAGTCACAAACTAACGTAATTAAGCAGCCAGTGTGTGGAAGGCATAAAACTTAAACCAGATTCACGTACAAGCAGAATCATTCAGAATTAACTCAAATTATTTAGAATTAACCAGAATAATTTAATTAAATGCACATAAAATTACACACAATATAAAAATACAGAAGATATCAAATGTACAGAAGTTTTTTACCACCATGTATAAGAAAATATCACCCAGATTTATCATGCAATTGCAGCTTTTATCTCACAAATGTGAGTTAATATTATGCAATTATTATCTCACCATAGCAACTATGAGAAAGGAAAGTTGCGTGAAAGCAATTGCAACTACTTTTTATCTCATAACTGCCACACAATGTTTCTCACAGTTGTGAGTTAATATCATGCACTCTTCATCTCGTAATTTGAAAATAATTCACAAAACGTAATTGCAACTTTTTATCTCTGGCCACTCCAGGAGAATGTCTTAGGCTGAACAGGATAACGTGCCTGTGGTTTGGTGTGGCTTGGTTAGGGGTCGGGGGATAGCCTAATAAGCGGAAGCATGAAGTCAGCTCACAACTGTGAGATATTAACTCGCAATTGCAGGATAAAACGTCTCAATTGTGTGATATAAACTCTCAATTGCAGAACAAAATGTTTCAAGTGCATGATATCTCTCGACTGTGAGATAAAAAGCTGCAAATGTGTAATATTAACTTGCAATTATGAGATAAATCTATATAATATTTTCTCATATGTCAGGGAAACAAGCTTCAATAGAGATGTTACTAACTTGCTAAGTAGATTAGAATATTGATACGCACGTGAGATTAGTTAAAAAGACGTAGAGGCAGACATTTCAAATTACTGGACTAAAATACCTAATAACTATCAATAATGGTATAATAATGCACTTTATTTACTGTGTCCTGATATCTATTGTGAGGATTACCATCCACAGCAAATAGTCCACTTTTCTATGGTTAAAAAGAAGTTAGAATAGACAAATTTACTTTTCCTTTTGGGAAAACAAGCCCTTACAACAATCAGTTTTACACAGCTATTCAAAAAAGAAAAAATATTGATTCTGACTATTAAAAAGTGCACTATAAAACTAACCTATATTTCTGTCTGCCAGACACCTCTCAAGGAAAATAGTGTATGAAATTTGTCTGTAACATGACTGCTAATTTGATCCTGTCAAGCGATTTAAAGCAGTCGTTAAAGCAGCCAGGCCTCTTTTACACAGGCAGCCTGCAGGCACACAGGCCAGGAAACATAATGCCCAATCAGCATTAGAGAGGAAGTCTGTAGGCAATGTTGTGGGGGTTAGGCCACCAGTTACAGTCCATTTCATACAGTGATGTGAAAAAAAGTCAGAATTGAACAGACCCTAATGATTAATTACCAATGTGTACCCCTGGTTTCTTCCATACTGGCAAAGAACATACGTATTGAGAAAATGCACATGCTTATACAAGGAAATTGAACCACTGAGCTTGATAACTTGCTGATTAATTCACTTAGTGGGCATTAACACTAAATTTCTGTAGTGTCAGTGAACAGCATGAACTATGCAACATTGAATTCAGGACAAATTTCACTTGAATGAAGCAACACTGAGCGGTTATGTATACAGGATGTGTAAAGGAAGAAGTCAGTAAATCCTGCTCCATTACAGGGGTTATTTTACTTGCTAGACAAAAATGCTTCCAAACAAACAATGAGAGAAACAAAATAACAATGCTTTGGGGAGTGTCTTAAATCATAATGATAACGAAAATGTAGCAATCAGTTGAGAGCACATTCAAATAATACTTTACTATCCTAACTTTAATGGGCTTTTTTTTTTGTTAATACAACTATAAACACTAGTCCTAGCCCAAGGCACTTTCTGCAAGGTGTAAACAAATGAGATGAGTGTGTTTATCTATCACTTTAAAAAAATAAGGTGCTACCACCATCAAAATGTGATTGAAGCCATTGATAATATGTCTATTTTCCCCTCATAACTCCCAAATAATGTGAAGGACATTACTTTATAGATGGCAGCTTATTCTATTACATATTTTGTATCTGTACCCATGTTTAATTTCATTTATAAACTGGTTATTTTTAAAAATAAATCATCTTGGATTTATGAATTCTGTCTGAAATCTTCATTTATTATATAGTGATAGACATGCTGTCAGACAATTCCACATGATCAGAGGTGCATTCCAGCACCTTCATATACCACCAAGTTTATACCACAGTTTACACCTCACCATGGTCTACATTATACTATATTTTAATGTTGATACCCAACCTCAGGATGTCATGAGTCTTAATCCTGATGTAATATTATGGCGAATCAACAAACGAATAGGGAAAAGTGCAACTTTCTATTCATGATCTGCCTCATTTAGCTGAGGATAGCGTTATCATTTTTAGCCATTGTTTGGCTCCCTTTATGCCACATCCTCATGAACTGTTGAATAAATCATCCGTATAATAGTTTTCAAAAGTTTTGAATAAGGTCAATACTGTGGTGTATTATGACACTACAAGACTATAATATTGTCCATATGTAGTGGCACTTGATAAATGGTGAGTAAAAAAGTAAATAAAATTGAAAGTATCATGCCTTTTAGGCTGATCATTCATAAACAACATAAAATTGTTTGCTGACTGTGGGTACTTGTATTTCATGACCTTACATATTTGGGTGTAATGCACAAAAAAGTTATGAAGAGAGAAAAAAAATGGTCATTTTACTCATTCACTCACGTTCAGTAACTGCTTTATCTTGGTCAGGGCTATTGTGGATCCAGAGGCTTTCCCGGTAACACTGGGCATTAAGGCAGGAATACACCCTGTGTATTAGATACACATATAATTTAGTCACCATTAATGTATGCTTTCTACATGCTTTTAGATCAATGTATTTTTTTTTTTTTTTTTGCAGATTATTGCGGTAATGTTGTTACTACCCAGTGAAAACTGTTTGGAATTACTCAGTAGGTAACGAAGTGTTTAAAGGATGTTGAGTTGGATTTCAAATGAGATGTAGAGCCAAGGGGAAATTACAACATATGTTAAGGCTGCAACACTTCAGAAAACACTTTATGCTTTCTAAACATTCTCACTCATACAATGTAAAATTCATTTTGACCAAACCTACTAGTTACACAACTTGACAAATATATCCGACATCTCTCACATTACCTAATTTCAATGTTCAAGCACTTGAACTTTCTGCAATCTAATTCAAATACATTATGTGTTAGACTGTGCTTTATTATTATATAAGAATACAGTCTGCTGCCGTGTGTGTGTGTGTGTCCTTTTGGAGCACTGGGAAGTTGGAGCACTGGGTGGGGGCCCAGGGGATCCATTAGCACATAATCAACATATGTTGGTCAAAATTAGTCATTATGCAAGGCTAGACTGTGTACACGTGTACAGGGTGATTAAAAAATGTTAAGACTATAATGATATAAAATGATGCCAGTGTGCCTGTATGTAAACAATTGATTTAATTCCATTTGATTCCATTTAAATGCATTTATCCTAACTCGCTTTAAGCCATATATGACTCATATCTAATCTTTCAGAGAATCTCCTTTAACTGGAGCTCTAGGGAGCGAATAGAACGAGGACTGCTGCACTTTCTCAGCACAATGTCACTAACATTTTGTGATTTAGCATGTGGTTATTTAGCTTGTTGCCATATTGCAAACATGTGGTCAAAGCCTGGGGTAGTTTGTTTGACACAATTAGCATCCTCTGGATAATCGTGCCACATTCACAAAAGGTTCCTGTATCTGATGACCTTTCACAATACAGAAAGTTCACATACTTTCTGTGAAATGGCAGTAATGATTGCAAAATGGTTGTGCTTGAAAGTTTCACTGATTGCTCAAAGTTAAAAGGGTTATTTAATGCCTTTAATTGTGCTCCCAACCAAACAAAACATAAATCTGTTTTAGAACAAAATCTGAGTCAAATGTCTCAGAAGACCTGTAACAATCAATTTTTGGAAAGATGAACAGAGTAGAAGTGCATAATAACAGATGCACATGACTTTATATAGGGATCTTCAGGAATTGAACGATCACAGAAATCGGGCCCCAATGGCAGCTTTAGCTTTCATGTGTTAATATAAGAAGGAGGCTATTAGAGGAGTTAGTCATGTATAGACTTCAACAAGGGCCCACACAGTGGGCAGCATGGGGTTTAACTCCATGGCAAAGCCTAACAATATCTGAATCTTTCTTCCACAATTTAGCCTCAAATGGAGTGGCCCTTTCTATTCAGAATCATGTCAGTTTTTTTTCCCCTCTGATGACTGTGGTTTATTTTTTTGTTAAAGCTATCAAGAGGGCAGTGACCAATGCAGAACTGGTTCATGTGCCCTTCATAGAGAGACAACTGACAGATGATGACACACATATCTATATCAGTCATAAAAACAGAAACTGGGAGAATTAAGTTAGATTTATAGATACTGAAGTGCACTAATTCCTGCTGTTCCTCTTTTCTGGGCACACATTCCTTTGGCTAATCCTTCTTATAACATCACTTTAGAGTGATTCAGGATGCTCAGCGTGTAGGCTCCACATTTCTCACGTCTCATGAAGTGTAAAGATCTCTAGGTTTAGACTGAACAAATCTCCTGTGGATATAAGCAATTGGCTTCTAAGCCAGTTAACTACTGTTTATATGGAATAATTGTGTTCTTAATTGTGTGCATAATGCTTTTCAAAATGATCTAAATGCGATATGACTTCTAAGGAGAACTACCCAAAAATCAAATGAATGAAGTTTCCGAAGAGAATGAATGGCATTTACTGCAGGAGACTTAGACTCATTGTGATACAGCTACCCCTGATATGGGTTGAGGAAATCTGTCAGTAGCCTAACCCCAAAATCACGGGAGATGTTCCTGAGCGGAGATTCTGTGGGTTTCCTCTGGGTTCACTGGTTACCTCCCAAAAACATGCCACTAGGTGGATGTGGTATAATAAATTGCCCCTAAATGTGAATGAATGTGTGCCTGCTGCTCTATGGTGGACTGATGTCCCATCCAGGGTGTATTCCTGCCTCACGCCTTGTGTTCCAAGGCTAGGTACTGAAGATGAATGAATGAATAAACGAATGAATATTCCTGCACTTTTGTTGAGCATTTGCACAGAATGTGAATATTCTGGCAATCTTCTCACACGAATATTGGACCTAAAGTGTTCAAAACCTCAGAAACAGAGAGAATATGTTAACAATTGAGATTTAATCCTTCTCTATAGTCAATAATCAACACAAGGCTTCAACATAAACAAGGAAACAAGATGCAAATGTATGATACTAAACTGCCAGAGGAACATGTGTTGCTTTGTTTTAATGATTTGGCTGACCAAACCAGTGTTAACCTTTCTTCATTTTGATTAATCAGGGGTACAAAAATCCGACTGAGCCAAGTGCATATTTGCATAGGGTACATTATGTGCACACAGATCCATTTAAGCAACTCTTTGATTCATTCCATATTTTTCAAGGATACCTAACAGCTGTGAGTAGCTAAAGACTTGCAGTTTTCTTATTGAACTGTGGATAAACAATTGGCAAAAAACTCACCGATGACTGGAAATGTTTAAAGGGATGACAACACAAAATAGAGTACCCACATGAAGTTCATTTTGTTTATAGGCTTTTTTTTTTCTTAAAAAGCCCCTTTGTAACAGCAAAAACGAAAGGAAACTTTTCTGATCACTTTCGTTTTTCTTTTGTTCTGATCACTACAGTCAGGTCCGGAAGTATTTGGACAATGACAGAGTTTTTGTGATTTTCCCTTTATATACTACCACAATGGATTTGAAATAAAACAATCATGATGTAATCGAAGTGTAGACTTTCAGCTTTATTTTAAGAGGTTCCACAAAAATATGGCATTTACCATTTAGGAATTACAGCCATTTTAAGCGAAGTACTTCCATTTTCAGGGGCTCAAAGGTATTTGGACAATTGACTGACAAGAAGTTAATGGACCGGGTGCAGTCCATTCCCTTGTTACTTCAAGACAATGAAGCAGATAAAAGTTGGCATTTGGCAGCTGTTCGACTTTCACAACATCAACAGAAGTCAAAGAATACTCTGGAGAAGGTAAGCATATCATTGTCAAAATCTACAATCGAAACGCCTTCATGAATGTAAATACAGAGGATTTACAACAAGGTGCAAACCACTGGTAACATTCAAGAGCAGGAAAGCCAGATTAGACTTTGCCGGAAAACATCTAAAAAAGCCTCCCATGTTCTGGAATAAGATTTTTTGGACTGATGAAACCAAGATTAACTTGTACCAGAATGACGGGAAGAGAAAAGTAGGGCGAAAGAAAGGAACAGCTCATGAGCCAGAGTATACTACATCATGTGTCAAACATGGTGGAGGAAGTGTTATGGCATGGGCATGTATGACCGCCAATGGAACAGGCTCACTGGTGTTTATTGATGATGTGACTGCTGACAGAAGCAGCAAGATGAATTCTGAGGTGTATAGGGCTATACTCTCTGCTCACATTCAGCCAAATGCTACAAAATTGATAGGACGCCGCTTCACAGTGCAGGTGGATAATGACCCTAAACATACTGCGAAAGCAACTCAAGACTTTTTGAAGGGAAAGAAATGGAATATTCTTCAATGGCCAAGTCAGTTGCCTGATCTCAACCCAATAGAGCATGCTTTTCACTTACTGAAGACAAGACTGAAGGCAGAAAGACCCACAAACAAGCAGCAACTGAAGGTGGCTGCAGTGAAGGCCTGGCAAAGCATCTCCAGGGAGGAAACTCAGAATTTATATTTGAGAGCATGAGCTCCAGACTTCAGGCAGTCATTGACTGCAAAGGATTATATTTACAATTATGTCACTTTGTCCAAATACCTTTGAAAATGGAGGTACTTTGTTGAAAATGGCAATTTCTAAATGGTAAATGCCATATTTTTGTGGAACCTCTTAAAATAAAGCTGAAAGTCTACACTTCAATCACATCTTGATTGTTTTATTTCAAATCCATTGCGGTGGTGTATAAAGGCAAAATCATAAAAACTCTGTCATTGTGCAAATACTTCCGGACCTAACTGTGTATGTATGTTATATTATATTAAACTGAAATTTCTAAATGCTTACATTACTATTGGCAGTATTGGGGAAAAAAAGAATACTGCATATCCATTCAAATAACCAAGACTGTACATGCCTTGCACATACCATAAAGCATGTTTAATATGTCAGTTTCTATAGACGTATAAGTGCAAAAACAGTGGCAAACAAAAGGTATAAAAGATCTTTGAGACTTGTCTACTGATCCTAACAAGCTGGACTCTTTTGCAAAATGTTTCATGTACTGTTGTACTATGCTATTGAGTCAACAAAAGTGTTACACATGGAGGATTTCCAAGAAAGCAGACAAGCACAGACTGAGATTATACAATCAAACTGCCATGGTAAACTAATCTGCAATGTGTGCTGAATTCAAAAAACACCTTCACAGACTGTACATGATAGTGGCAAAGCTGTAACATCTAGCTTTAAAATCTTATTACATTTACGTTTTGGAATTTATCTGATGTGCCGAATTGAATTTAATGATAATGAAAACTGGCCATTAAGCTACCAGCATCCTAAACCCTGTATGAGAGATTACCAAAAAAAAAACCTTTACACATAACAAAACAGTATCTCAGGAACAACTAGCATGAAAGAGAATATATTTTGACGTCCTGTAATAAGCTGATCTTTGCATATTCGTTTGGGACCCTGTTTCTTTTTTTGTAAAAATACTGTCTGTAAATGCCTTAATCATAATTTATACATTATTTCTTTCTTACAGAAAAGAAGCAATATATATACACCACTGCATGTACATTCTTATCCAAATGACTTTCCACTGTATTTTTTTTTTTAATCTGAGGAGGCTCCAAAACATATACTACTCTCATGTCATGTTGACCAGACCTCACACAATTCACTGCCATGGATTATCACAATTATAGTAGTATGTCCTACTGGAGCTGAAAGCTAACACAAGTGCCATGTTTGGCACGTTTAGCTGTGTGTAAACTGTAGCTGGAATCTTCCATAGGCAATAAATCTATCAACATCCATAAACCACCACTAGTTACACACAGAAGCCAGCCACAGCTAGTATGTGTCACAGAAGTGTGTGGACACAAGTAACTGACCCAAATAGTCTCAGGGCCCTCCAAATGACCTGGGTGAACTTTCCACCAGCAGAGATGCAGATGAAACTGATGCCAGGTCAAAGTTCATATGCCATCTCCCCGAGTGGCTTTACTAAGGTTAACCAAGTAATCCACATACACAAGAATCAAGATCTTCCTTAATTCAGAACCACCCTGAAGCATACAGAAAACATCCTGCAGTATATTCTTAGAAAAACAGCTACTATATTGTGTAAATAATAAATCAAAGTGAGTGGTCACATTCTAACACACAACACATGCACTGTGAAAGCTCACACTTGAAAGGGCATGAAAATAAACTTTAAATTGTTTCTCTAAGTCATCAAATGTCAGCGTGCCCTGGGGAAATTCTTATTGCACAATGTAAACATTCTGAGGGTGTTTCCTGAAAAGATTTATGCCAAATCTTTAACTGAAACCAAACCACGATGTCAGATATGGCCTAAAGTAATAAATGGCATCGATCATTGACATAATCAAAAGAGAGAATGATTTCAAGCAACTGATTTGTATGACATGAGCCTGGTTTAGAAATATTCAGCTCTCTTTCCCTGTCACAGTTAAATCATAAAGGTTTTCAAAGTTTTAAGGCCACAATGTGTAAGAACCACAACCATAACCAATAGTAAGATTAATCAGTAGTCAGCACACCACTATTCTTAGTCTCTGAGAGCTACTTCCTCCAAAGAAACACACCATCGGGTTCACAAGTGAGTCATATTGACCATCACTGTAGAGAACAGGCAATATGTAACTGTAGATAACAGGCAAAAATGGTAAGAGGATTGAAAGAAAAGACACAGATGGATGAATGGACAAATGAGTAGAAGAGGCAAAGAAAGAACTAAAATTCCAAGTATAATAAAAGAAAAAAAGCTGACTTAGAGACTGATAGTAACCAGGATGATAAGAGTGACTGAATGGTCAAGGTAGCATGCAAGACAGTACTTTATGGTTAATAATAAAATATTGGTAACACACATTCACTGACCACTTTATTAGGAAGCGCCGGACACCTGCTCATTCATGCAATTATCTAATCAACCAATCATGTGGCAGCAGCACAGTGAATAAAGTCATGCTGATATAAGAGGTTCAGTTAATGTTCACATCAAACATGGAGAAAAATGGGATCTCAGTGACTATTACTATGACATTACTATGACTATTACTATGACATGGTTATTGCTGCCAGACAGGCTGGTTTGAGTATTTCATAAACTGCTGATCTCCTGGGATTTGGAGCCTCAGATTCCAGTTCTTGGCTGACAGGAATGGAACCCTATGTGATGTTCTGCTGAAGTCCATCCTCCTCAAGGATCATATGTGTTGTGCATTCAGAGACGCTTTTCTGCTCACAACGGTTGTAAAGATTGATTATATGACCTCTGCCATCAACAAGGCATTTCTGCCAGTATTTTTTGTTTTATGGACCATTCTATGTAAACTCAAGAGACTGTTTTGGGTGAAAATCCCAGAATATCGGCAGTTTCTGAAATACTCAAACCTGTCTGGCACTAACAACCATATCACTGTGATCACATTTTTTCCACATCCTGATGTTTGATGTGAACATTAACTGAAGCTCTTGGCCTGCAGGATTTTATGTATTGTGTTGCTGCTGATTGGATAAATAGAATAAATGAATGAATAAATGAATAAATATAAAAATGTCTAGTCAATTTTGAAATTCTCAATGAATTTTGATGGTTTAATTTTCTTGATTGCAACTTTAAGAAAAAGGAAGAAAGGGAGAGGCAAGTGAGAACTCAGAATCTGATGATGTCCATATGGTAGCACAAGTTCAGCCGGTTAGGTTATGATTTAACTCTTTATATGAAGCCTCTGACTGTTATTGACCAGAAAAGACCGTCTGTCTATTCACCCTATATTTCTCTTCCAAACTACATATTGCCAGAGTATAACGGATGTTATGATTATATTTATTACAGATTATGTATGAAGCCAGCTGTTCTATGTCCCTCTACTTACACTTTTTAACTATTTCGACCCAGACTGCTGTAATGTATTGTTGTCTGGAGAAATCTGAACTATTTCAGAGTTGTCAAAGGCAAAGGCATAGAGTTGTAAGAGTAGCAATTCACAATACTTCTAGTGCCTTTTAATTCTAGGAATGCAATCTTAATTGTTAATTCACAATGAAAAATCTACAACATTACTTCAATAATCAATGTTGTATAGTAAATTATTAGACAACATTTGATATAAGGACAGCACAGCTGCTTCAGGGTTTTAAATTGAAACTTGTGTCCAACACGGATCAGTTTGCAAAGTAGAAAGAGCAATTTCCTCCAAGGTGAAGGAGCACGTCACACCTCTGCTGCGTCTGTTATTGTAAAGGTGAGAAGTATGCAGTTCATTGTGACCCTGGGAAATTATGGAGATATTAGTTTCTGTGTAATTAAAAACCCATGAGACCGAACTCAGATTATTGTTTTGGGGCAATTGTCAATCTCACTGCTGTTTAAGAAAACACTAAGAGTATAATGTGGAAAATGTTCTTAAGGAAAAAGCATTGCAAATTAACGTGGTTTCTGATGTGGTTTCACTACTGTAGTAGTTCTATATGTATATGTAATAGATAAGTTATGTATATGGACATGCTTAGCTCAACAGACAGTCCAGGCTCAGACACTGTACTGTACATAAATATTTATGTTGCAGAAACAAACTACACAAATGAATCCAATTCTGCTTTTATAAATAAAAACAATTCTAATGATGTGTATGTTTTGTTATATAGCAAATATTTTGTTTGAAAAAAGTCAGTGAAAAAATAATCTGTACATCAATTTTGTTTGTCTGCTATATTTGCTAAATACAGATCTTACAATGACTATTTACACTAGTTTTTCTTACCGTTTTGTTCTCGTTAATATTCAGTTCTATTTCCAAACTACCTACGTATTTGTCCAGGTGTCTTGTGTGCATGTGTATGCA